>NC_050577.1:70140614-70440869 GCF_011100635.1 Trichosurus vulpecula | reverse complement strand
CTTAAGCTGCATATCCTTCCCCAACCTTGAGTAGATGAGCTCACTACCCACTTTACCAAGAAAATCAAGGAAAACCATCATTTTGAGCTGACCAACTAATCAAGTCCACTAACCAACACCTCAATTTTCCCATACATCCCCACCCTTTCTCTGATTCTTTACTCTCCTCTTATTAATTGTTTCATGATGTGTCTCCTGCCCCCTAAGCATGGCTATCCTTCAAGGCTCTATTTAGGTCCACAATTTTCTTCTTGGTGATCTCACTTCATGGGCTTATGATGATGCACAATCTCTATGTCTATTCATAATTTCTCCTTGAACCCCAGTGTCACATCATCAGCTGTCCAATGGATATTCCTTCTCAAACTCAGAATGTCAAAAATAGAATTTAGCATCTTCTCTCTAACTTATCCCTCCTCCAAACTTCCCTATTTCTGTTCATGGTACTACCAACCCAATCACCCAGATCTAGAATGGGGCGGTCATTCTTGCTTCTTCCCTCTTTCTTACCCTTCCCATTCAATTAGTTGCCAAGATTCATCCGTGCTACCTATGCACAATCTCTTGCATTCTAACCCTTATTTCTGCTTACATGATCACCACACTAGTCCAGCCCCTCATTGCTTCTTCCTAAACTTCAAAATTTGTATCCTTGAGTCAATTCTCCATATAGCTGCCAAATCAATCCTCCAAGGTCTGACCATGTCACTCCCCTCCTCAAAGGACTCAGTGGCTCCATGTTCATCCTAGAATAAAACAGAATCTCCTCAGCCTGGTGCTTAAGGCCCTCCACAGTCTGCTTCCAACATTCCTTTACAGACTCACCTTACATTATTTCTCATAATCACCCTATATCCCAGCCAAACTGGCCTACTAGCTCTTCTCCAAACTTGACATTTCCCTCCTTGGAAGGGAAAAACTGTTCCCCCTGCCTGTAATGCACTCTCCTCATTTCTGCCTCTCAGAAGCCAAGTCCTGTGCCACCTCTTCTATAAAGATTTTCCAGCTCCCTCCAGTTAATAATTTTTCTCTCCACAAATTACCTTGTATTTACTTAGCTATGTACATTTTGCACTCCCTATTTAAAATTTTGTACTTATTGGTGGAGCTGTGACTCAGACCAACTATTCTATAAAACGATTTGGAATTGTGATTTTGAAAGTAACCAAAACATTTCTTCCCTTCAACCCTGAGATCTCAGTACTAGGCATATCCCACAACGAGGTCAAAGACAGAAGGAAAGTTTTCCTCTTGGTGATCTCACTTCATGGGCTTATGAATATATACTATATATATATATATATATATATATACATATACTACAAAATTATATATGTATTATATATACATATACTGTGAAATTCACATCATCACTTTTTTGTGGTACCAAAGAACTGGAAACAAAGCATGTGTCCATAGACATCTCAAACACAATGTGTCCAAAACAGAATGCCACAACGCTCCCCTCTTACAAATTTTCCTGTGATTGATGAGGATGCCACCAACCTCCCAGTCATGTAGGTTCTCAATTTAACGTCATCCCTAGCTCTCCATGCTTATTTGTCCAATGTAGCCAGTTAGGTGCCAGATCTTGTTATTTCCATTTTCAAAACATTTTTTAAATAAATCTCTTCCTCCCAACTCACCCAGACTCCACATTAGTTCAGGCTCTCAGCATCTTTCACCTCGGTTATTGTAAGAGCCTTCTAATTGGTCTCCCTGTCTCATCTCTCCTTGCCCCAGTGGGTCCTTCACTGAGCTGCCAAAAGGATTTACCATGCTACTCTTCTTCTCAATAAACTCCAATCGTTCCCTATTGTCTCTAGGGTTAAATATAAACTCCTCTGTTTGACATTTAGAGCTCTTCACAACCTGACTATATTTTCTCTTTCCAGTCTTTTTTAGACATTACTCCCCTCTACATCCTTTATGGGCTAACTGCACTGGCCTGTTTCCCCTTTTTTCCATCTCCTATCTCTGTATGCCTTTACACTGGTTGCAACTCCGTACCTACAATGTTCTCCTCCTTCCCCTTTACTTTTTAGAATCTCTGATTCCCTTTAAGACTTAATTCAATTGCTGTCTTCTGCAAAAGACCTTTACCAGCGCCCCAGCTCCTAATGACTTCTCTGTAAAGTTACTTTTCACCAGCTGTTTACCTCTTTCATCTTCTGTGTGCCTATTTATGTCTATGTTGTCTTTCCCATTAGAATATAAGATCCTTGTGGGTAGGAACCATTTTTTTGAATCCCCAGTGCTTAGCACAATGCCTGGAACATAGTAATCACTTAATAAACACTCGTTGATTGGTCAGGGGAATGACTAAACAGACTGTGGAACATGAGTATAATGGAGTATTTCTTTAATGTAAGAAATGCTGAATATAAAGAATTCATAGAAGTATATAGGAAGGCATATGAATTAATGCAGGAAAACAAGATAAGCTATTGCTTACAACAATATTAATGAGATGAACAAAATAATGAAACTGAATACTTGGTAATACTAATAAGCAAGCTTGGCCCCAAAGGAAAGATCAGAAAATGCACCTTCCTCACTCTTGTGCAGGGCTGGGGGGACTATGAGTGGGAAGATCGTATAGATACAGCTGATGTGTTGGGTTTGCCTGAAATACTTTTTCCCTTTAATTTTTTTTATTGTACTACGTATGGACTTGCTGGATTGGGGAAGCAATGGGATATGTTCTTATATAAAGGTGATTTTTTTTGATAGCTGTATTTCAGCATAGTTGGTGTCCTTTATAATTCTATGCATTTTATTAACTTTAACTTTCAAACATTATTCTGATAAGGGGTCTATGATAATAACGGTTAAAAAATTCTCTGCTCTAGACCATCTTATCTTTTATGGCCATAACTCCCTTCATTATCTCCAAAGAATTAAATAATGCTTACCTTCTGGGATATGCTTATGACAACAAATTCTGAGTGTCTCCTCATTCCCACAACTTTCCCTCCATCTGCTCATTATTGCCAGAAATTTCTTGAATGGGGATATATTTTCTAATCTTTAGTCAGAAATAAAAGGTACACCTGCTAAAGCCTGGTTGAGAGAGTCCCTTAAGGAAACCTCACTCATCCATATAGTCTACAGGACCAGAAGGGACTTTGGTGACTTTTAGCCCAGTGTGTCATGGACCCCTTTGGTGAAGTCTGGGGAAGCCTTTGGATGGACCTTTTCCTGGAATAACGTTTTTAAATGACTGAAGGAAATGCTAATTTTCAGCTAGAAGTCTCTGGGAATTATACTCCCCAAACCCCATGATGGTTACCTCTTTCCTTCCTTCCTTCCTTCCTTCCTTCCTTCCTTCCTTCCTTCCTTCCTTCCTTCCTTCCTTTCCTTCCTTCCTTCCTTCCTTCCTTCCTTCCTTCCTTCCTTCCTTCCTCTCTCTTTCTTTCTGTCTTTCTCTCTCTTTCTTTCTTTCTTCTCTTTCTCTTTCTCTCTTTTCTTTTTTTCTTTCTTTCTCTTTCTTTCTTTCTTTCCTTCTTCCTTCCTTCCTTCCTTCTTTCCTTCCTTCCTTCCTTCCTTCCTTCCTTCCTTCCTTCCTTCCTTCCTTCCTTCCTTCCTTCCTTTCTTTCTTCCTTTCTTCCTTTCTTTCTTTCTTTCTTTCCTTCTTCTCAAAGACCAAATCTTAAACCCATTTCACTCTGGAACTCATAGATTGTATCACAATAGGTCCCAGCCCAAGCTCCACTTAATGGCCATATTTTGAGCCCTCCTGGCTTAGAGTGAACGTCAATAGTAATTATTTTTCTTTCAACCAGCAACCCTGAGGGTCTTTCCCTCCCAGTCTGATTTTTTAAAATTAATTTTTAATTAATTAATTTTTAATTAAAGCCCATCCCTTGACTCACTTCTTAAAGAGGTTTATTCAATCAATGGGTGTTACCTCACTCAAAATGAGAAACTGAAAAGGCCTTAGCCTAAAAGGGCCAGGGTCTCCCATTGCATCCTGGGCCACCTCCAGTCATCCTGATGAATATCTGGTCACTGGACCCAGCTGGCTCTGGAGGAGAAAGTGAGGCTGGTGACCTTACACAGCCCTCCCTCACTCAAATCAAAGTCAACTGCAAGTCAAGTTATCATTTCCTTGATGTCATGGTCCTCTTCAAACACAAAGGACAAACACAACTACTAATACTAGCTAGCATTTAGCTAGCACTTTAAAGTTTGTAAAATATTATCACATTTGGTTCTCACAACTCTGAGAGGGAGGTGCTATTATTATCCCCATCTTTACAGACAAAAAAAAACAAAGGAAACAGAGGTTAAGTGCAGGGTCACACAACTAGCAAGGCAGGATTCAAATTCAGGTCTTTCTTTCTTCAAGTTCAGCAGTCTTTTCACTGTGACACCTAGCTTTATGTTTTAAAACACTGGCCTCTTTACTTATCTTGAAAATTTATTTTTTGAAGACTAGGCCAGAGAAAAATGAAAAAGAATGTCTATATAATGTTTATAAAGAATTTTTTTGCCAACGCAAGTTATAAAATGGTACATTGCAGGGAGCAAAGAAGATCTTTATAAGTTTAGGCTCAAAAATGGACCATTTTGAGGTCAAGGTGACCATAATCAATGTCATGTGCTCTGCTTTTTCCTGATGAAGAAACTCATTTTGAGGCTCCTTGAGAACCTGACTAACTTTTTGATGTCTGCAGATTTGGTCTCTAATGATAATATAAATAAAGATTACTTAGCCATTTACAAACAGGTGTCACTAGTATTGGACTTCCAACGAGGTACATATGGTGAGATCCAGCCTCACCCATATAATTAAGAACACGAAAATAGAGAAGGAGAACGTCTGCTCATGGAAGTTAAAATAAAGAATGGGAGGTGTTATTGGTTGACTAGAAAAGGTCAATTTAAAAATGGCTTTAATAATGCATTTCAGAACACAGGACACTTTAACAGTTACTTAACTCTGTGGACACAGGTTTGAAAGTTAAATCATAGAAAGATGACAATTCGCAAGACTGAATGATATCAATTTAAAGGATTGTAGCTGTCTAGAACTGAAAGGCTCAGTAGAGATCATCTACGCTAATCTCCCATTTACGTGAGGACGATGAGCTACGGAAAGCAGTGCACAAAGTCAGATAGACCCTCAGAAGCATGCAGCGTAGGCATACCCCAGTTCTGGAGCCCTTTTCTGCCATAAGTTTAGTGAAGGTTGTTTTGGGTAATCATAATTATGGGGTTCAGGGTCCCATATTAGTGCACACTCTATTTACAGAAATTGAGATAGAATAGGAAGGTGAAGAACAAGGGAAAATAAAGTTGTGGGATAATTCTCAGTGCCTCCAAACACAATTGGGTACAATTTGGAAAACAAATGAGGAGAAGGCTCACTATCACAGTCACACTGGCTACAGCTCCCCCTCAGGCTTCTAAGAGTATCCTGAGGATGTTGAGGTGTCTCTGCTCCAAAGCCATCAGCTCTAGCCCCCATTCTGGGTGTGTACCCTCCCCACTATTAGCCACTAGTGAACAGCACCCCAATTCCATTGAACCAGTTAACATCGAATAGCTTTTACAAAGGGAGATTTACTTCACAAGATAGTATAAGAATAAACTTTCTACCTCAACACCTCAGGAACAAACTCTCCCCCATACCACTTTGGTTTCAAGGAAAAGTGAACTCAGACTTAACTCAATTTCTACAGCGCATTGGTCCCATCAAGTTCGGGTCCAAATGCATCATTGCTATATTGAGCAGTCTCCCTTGCAGCTGATGTTAGGCTCCCCATTCTTCAGGGCCATGGTGCGGGCTAGCGACAAAACCCAGTATGGACTTGGCGCCCACACTCCAGGACTTGGGGTCATCCACTCTCCTATCCTTTTGAAATTTGTAAAGTCACAGCTTTGAAATTAGTTTCCTTCACCTAAAATGAATGAACAAAGGCTGACTCCTATTCACAGGGCCACATGTCAGCCATGAAGGGAAAGTGTCCAAAGCCTCTTCCATTATAAGATAATTGCTCTTCTCTCACCAGAAAATTATCACACAGGAAGGAGTCAACCTAAGGAAAATCAAACAAAAAGAGAAGACGCAGACTCCTACCTTTTGAAGTCCCTCCCCCTCCCTCCCCTACACTACTACAACTGCTATTCATTATATGGTTAGCAAAAGGGAAACCATTACAGAATGTTTCAATTTTTTCCCAAGGTATTTCCATTACATCTCCATGACTCTTCCATGTAGGGCATTGTATCAGCAACACTTTGTACAAGCTCATAAGGGGTACACTCATTGGGCAGACCCTTGTTTTACTAATGCTGGGGGTGAGGGATTGAGGAAACTCTCTTTTATGCTAGTGAACTGGGTGAAGGAAAGAGTCAATCATTATACGTCTCTTCTCTGCTTCATTTTTAGTAATAGGCATGGAGATCTGCTAAAGGTACAGAACTTAACCTCACTGGCTGCTTGATCGACAGGATTCTTCTAGAACCCTTAAGTTTAGGGATGACATGGCAAGCTTACTCATTTACCACCCTTCCTTCTCATCATCCTTACTGAAGCTGCATCTTCCAACTTCTTCACTGCAGTTACTTCCTTTTTTAATCTACTGTCAATCTGAGTCCTGGTCACACTTTGTGCCTCCTGGGAAATAGAATAAAAGGTATTCCTATAATTAAAGAATAGTCTTTGGGCCCCACACACCATGAATAAATAAATTTAAAGAACATTTTATTTAGTGTTGGCTATGTGTCAAGCATGGGAGATGTAAGTACAAAAACAAGAAAGTCCCTGATTCAAGGGGCTCACATTATGAGAAATAAAGGTGTGAGGACTTTTCTCCTTAGTTACGCCTACTGTGATATAAACATATGCACATTCACTGTAAAGTAACAAATCTATTTACTGTATAGCCATCTCCTCAAATTGTACATTATTATTCTTTTTGCATAATTCCATTATGATTCCATTCCGCCATCACTGACATGACTGCTGAGGATCTGATCAGCAATTTGGGCGAGAGGGGAGAATTAGCATCTATGGCCACCACCTGCGTGAGAGGTCTTTTGCTGTCTATCTCTGGGACTCATGCTTAGCCTCAAGTCTATTCAAACAGATCAAGGCCATTATTCCACACCACACCCTAGGCTAGCCTGTCGAATGTCCTGTTTCCCAAACCAACATGGTTCTGCCCTAATGTTCATAGAATCCAAGAACTCTAGAATATCTGAGCTGTAAGAGAACTGAGAGATAAGCAATCTTGTCCAATGCTATCATTTTGCAATTGATAACACTGAGGCAAAGAAGGGTTAAATCCTTAAATTTGCCTGGAAGATTGCTGAATAATTGATGTCTTAATTGAGGTCTGATTGTTAGTTGTTGTCAGTACACAAAAAGGTGGTTAGGGAAGACTTTGGTAAACCTTGTGGCACTGTTGCCCTGAATATGTTTAAGAGATATTGTTACTATCTCTTTAAGTGTATAGATGCAGATAAAATACTGAGGAAAAAAAGTTTTGCATTGGCTATTTTAAAAGTCAATTCAGAAAATGTCTTGATGTGAAACATCTCTACCTATGGATTCAGGGAGAAGGTTTGTGTTTGGGAAGCGTTTGATTTATGATTCACAAATATCCATGAAGAATCTATGGAGATGATAGAGAGAAAGAAGGTAAGGATGTACTTATTTCTTGTAAGAACTGTCTCATGTCATTTTATGAGAAGATCCTATAAAGAGAAATTTATTAAGAAACGCTTGAGAGAAGCTAAAAGACTGTTTCCTGACATTGCTGGAGAGAAGCTGAGGAAGACAAACAGGAAGGAGATGAACAGAAATCCTCTCTTGTTGGAACTTTTACTTGCGATGTGTTTTATTAAAACCTTATGAAGAAAATGACGAGGGGTCAGCTATTGAGGGCTTGAAGTGATTCAGGCTATGACGTTGTTCATAGTCACATATAAATAGTTACGGATGTCATGTTTATTAATGATCCTATATTTAAATAAATTACAACACACATGTTTTAGTGATTTAATATTTAATATTCAATGATTAATTTGTTTTTAATATTAATATTTAGTATTAATTAATATTTACTATTAATCGATTTAATAATTATTTAATATTTATTTAAACACAGAAAAATAAAATGCTTATCATTGGTTAAAGAAAAGCTTTCTCTAGTTATTAAATGGCTACTATTTAATGCGGGGATTGAGCTAATTAATCAATGAGATAGGGATCTCAAGTTTATTGAGAAAATAATATCCAAACACACCCCTTGATCACAATAGAACTTAGGAGGATAAATTTAAATATAGAGCAAGGAGTCAAATGTCAGGCATGACCTACAAGTCAGTGAAGCAGTCAGATCCCAGACTCCATTATACCTTGCTATACATGGTAGTAGTGGCTGGTATCAAGTTGCTTCTTCCACCTGTTGCAACAGTAAGTAAAAGGAAGAGAACTTTATGGTCACATTAATCAGGGCCTGGCCCCTGAGGCTCAGAAAGGATTCAAGTTTTCACAAATGTTTAGAAAAAAGCTCTGTTTAAGCTTAGTTGCTTCCCTCTCCTCAATCCAAGGACATTTAAGTTGGAAACAAAGAGAACATGACTGATCACAATGACAGTTAACTGGATTTTTTGTTGTTGTGTTGCTATACTGATTCTAATCAAAAAGAAGAAACAGGAAAACAAACTTTAAAATAAATCCATTTCCGGGGTTTGTATCATGCCTTGTTCATACAGATTCACTCTCTTCTACTCCTTTTATTTATGTCTACACTTCTAGAAGATGATTAGAAAGTACTACAGGACTTAGTTATTGAAGAAAGACTCAGTTATGTTCCATTCCCTGCGCAGATAAAGGACCAATTTAATCCATCAAAAAGCATCTACTATGGCTCAGACATTGTGATAGATACAGGAATACAAGTACAAAGAATAAACAACTCCTATTTACAAGGAATTTACATTCTAATGGAAGAGACAAGGACACACACACACACATATGTATATTTGTTGTTGTTCAGTTGTTTCAGTCGTGTCCGACTCTTTGTGACCCCATTTTGGGGAATTCTTGGCAAAGATACTGGAATGGTTTGCCATTTCTTTCTCCAGCTCATTTTACAGATGAGGAAACTGAGGCAGAGTTAAGTGGCTTATCCAGGGTCATACAGCTAGTAAATGTTTAAAGCCAGATTTGAACTCAGGTCTTCCTGATTCCAGGTCTCCTCTATCCACTGTGCCAGTTAGCTGCCATACATACATGTATGATGTAGATGTATATAGTGTATGTATGTCTATATATCTATATAGACATGCATATATATAGACACATATATAAATCATAAATATGAAGTTAATAAATACAAAATCATTAAATACAAGGCATTTTGGAGGCCGGGCACTAACGATGAAGATGATGCTTGATCTTTCTGAAAGGAAAAGAAGGACTCTATGAGAAAGAGATACAGAGGAAGTGCTTTCCAGGAATGTGGGTCAGTGTATTTTTGGAGGAATATATTTTATACTTTCAACAACATGGTTTGAAATAACAAAGTTATTCCAGGTACCAGAACATTTGACTCACATTTCATTCCCCTAAGCATTCCAATAATAATAATAATAATAAGAGCCTATCATTTATAGTTTTGCAAAGCAGTTTACATATATCATCTCATGTGATCATCACAAGCCTATGAGTAAAGCATTAGTATTACCTCCATTTTACAGATGAGAAAACTGAGCCTAAGAGAGGTTTAAGTGACTTAGTTTGTAAGTCACACAGCTTGAAAGTATCAGAGACAGGATATGAGCTCAGATCTTCCTGATTCCACGTTCCACACTAACCACTGCACCACCTAGCTATTGCTTTCTAGGCAAGTCAGGTTTACCACTGCCGATTTAATTTTTTTTGTTATACTTGAGTGAAAAGAAACAAGTGTTCTGAGTATACTGGACCGTATGAGCATGATGACTCCATAGCTTCTGCCTTTTATATTGCCACTACTTACGAGGAAGTCTGCAGGTCTGTGATAATGCTATGAAAGTGTTTCATAAAAAATGCTCAAGGTGGGTGGGTGGTAGATGGAATTTCAGAGCTATCTTGGAAGGGAATCAAGCTCTGCTCCTTGTTCCAGAGTTTATGATGAGCACTTAATAGGTCAGGTGAATTGAACTGGATTGACTGAATCAGAAGACCTTAGAAACATCTAGTCTAATTCCCTTGTTTAACAATTAAGGAAACTGAGACCTCAAAAACTGATTTGACTTCTTCAAGGCAGTACCGCTGGTTAGTGAAGATCCTAAACCAGAACAAAGTATTCTGACTCTTAGCCTCTTCTCCTCCAAGAGCTTACCGTCTCAAACAACCACCTGTTGTAGGGGAACCTGGGAAAGTACACACTAATAAACATAAAGTTCTGTAATTTATTAAGGTGTAAGAGATGACATCATATAGTGAGTTGCATGGAGTCAGGACAACCTGGGTTCTAATCCTACCTCCAAGTCTGACTTAACTGTGTGACCTGAGGCAGGTTGGTTAATCTCCCCCATCTCAAGTTTTCTTACTTGTAAAGTGTTCATAGTAATATAAGTTGTACCTGACTTATTGGATTCTTATAAGGCTCAGATGAGATCATGTATGAGATGAGCTTAAAGCACTGCATAAATGTCAGCTATTTTTATTAAAAATCCTACTGAAAGCTGTTACTACTCCATTCATTCTAGCATCCTTCTGAATCTCTGTGTATGCTCCTCACAGCTGTCTCCATTGGCACTCCTTTGGATGTGCTCATTTCTTTCTCTTATACATCTCCCCCCAACAATCTGGAAACTCCTCCAGTCCTCATCTTGTCTTTCTTCATAAAGGACATCTTTTTGTTGCCTCATCAGGGCTTTATGTAGAGTGAATGCTGTCAGAAAGATGGATGGGATGTATCCAGAAGGGAAAAGAAGTCTAGATGTTTACTTTAGTACTTCAGTGGTGTGGGTAACCTCATGGATGGGAGTGTTCCCTTCAACCTAATTATACCTTCTGTTTCTATGGGATTCTTATCCACATTTCCCCGTAGATGATCCACAAATGATGTACCCAGCATCCCTTCTTCAAGAGTTTCTTACATTTCAGGAGAGCACTCAGGATGCATAATTAGATATTCACAGTGTATATAAATGGGAATTAGGTGATGTTAAATATCGTATAGTATGAACATGTTATCCACTGATGTTGTCGACCATCTTCTCACTGCCACATAGAACAAGGATTTTCTTTGAGGAGCTAACATTTCGTGAACTTAGAACCAGGAAAGTATATCTACTTTCCAATATAATTTAAATAATAATAATAAAAATATGCACATTTATGCTCCATCAAAGATCACCTATGTCCAACTGGATATTCCAGAGATTTCTATGGAACAAGATGCCCCTCCCAGAACAAATTGATCATTCTTACCTCATCAGCATGCTGCTCACTCAGTCACATTCCCACCTTCCTCAGCCTCCTGTCCCCTGGGATTGGAGGGTTGGAGGCTGCAGCACTCAACTCCACCCAAAACCTTCCTTTATAGAGGGCACAGCCTGGACTTTGTAGCTCAGTCTACTGGGTAGCTCTCCCTGGTTTCAACTCCTTGGCATGAAATTTCCCCTCATTATCTCAATTGGCTTCCTATTGCCTTTAGGAAAGCATAAAAACTTCTCAGCGTAGCTGTTAAAGCCCTATACAACCTGGTCCCAACTTCTTTCCAGCCTCATTGGATACTACTCCTTGTGCTCCAGTCTGCAATATAAGCAAATTGACCCTTTCTCTGTTTCTCAAATTCAACACTTCGACTCTCTCCCCTCTAAGCTTTTGCATGGGCTAGACACATGCCTAGAATAGACTCTCTTTATCTTTGTCTCATAGAGTTCCTCTCCTCTTTTAGAGCATGATTTGAGCATGAGCTTTTGCATGAAACCTTGCCTGCTCTTCCCAAGTGCCAGCGTCTTCCCTTATAAGCAATCTGGTATTTAATTAACATTCATATATTTATATTTATTTACTTTATATGAATGTTGTACATGTTTACATATGTACTTGTTTCTTCCATTAGAATATAAACTCCTTGGAAGTAGGGATTGGTTTATTGATTGGTTCTCTGAAATGCCCTAATTCCAACCAACTGCATGCCAAATGAAATAAACACTAATTTCTTTAGGTTTTTTCTTTTCCTTCAAACCCCAACCCTCCCCTTTGCCCCCTGAAAATGGGAAAGTTTGTTGGTATTGCTTAATACAAAATAAAGCAAAATTAGGATGTCATGATTTATGGGTAAAAATATCTACTTTTCTGTTGTAATTTGTAAAAAGTTATCAAGGGGTGTAAGGTGACACAGTTGTTGATGTTATTAAGTGTGTTTCTGAAACATTGTGACAAAAATTCCACTTCAAGGGCCAGTTTTAAGTTAGGGCCAATTGCCTGGCCCCATCTCAACTGCACTTTGTGTGGTAACACTGTATCTCTCCCTTCAGTTCCTTAGAACTTAATTTTTATTTTATTTTATTGACGCCTCACCATTGGAATGTGTATCCTTTGGGCCTCTATGGAGAGCTGAGCAGGTGTGAGCAAAGCAAAACATCTTTGTTAATAGAAACACACTCTGGGAGTTCATGGACGTGTAGATGCTTTTATGGAAATTCTGTAAATTCCCTCATTGTGAATTTGGTACAGAGATTGGGAGACCAACGGTCTTTAGCAAAAGCCAAAGATGTGGTTATTGCTATGTCCAAAATCAAGTATTTGACTTCCTGTCTGCAGAACAAATGAGTTCAGTTGTTTAACTGGAATTTTTAAACTGCAGAAAAATGAGAATGTTTTTGAGTTTGACTCTTCCTTCTTGCAGGTGGGGAGGATAGGACGTGGCAGACCTGTGGAGGCATAACTCCAGAATTATTCTAAAACTTTTTGTAGAATTTATACCAGCTGTATGTAGGTTCAGGGTTGCTCTTCTATAGCTTTATGCCTGAATGCAACCTGGGCACGTAGCTCAGAGGGGGAAAATAGGGAAGAATCAAATGAAATGCACAGAAGGCAGAGTGATAACTAGACATTTTAGGACATAGAATGAGCAGAACAATACAAAGAACATCCAAACTAACTTTGTAATTCGTGATGTTAAAATAATTCAAGAAGGCATTAAGAAAAATTCCAGTTACTATTGATCAAAGCTATAAGTTATAACACACATATAATTCATAGATAAACCATCAAGTACCTTTAATTAATTTTTGCTAACTAGGTGCCAAGCCCAGCTCTTTCTACACCACTGACAGAGTGCATTGGTTGTTTTTTGGACACCTGACCCCCACCCCCGTTGTGCTCCACCATAGTTATGGTGTTGCTCTATTTCTTAGACACCAATACACATTCTCCAGATCCCCTGCTTAAAAAAAAACTTGTATAAGAATACTTGAGGGTTGAGGAGACAGTCATATGGAACTTCTCAATCATTTGCATGCAGCCCAGTAGAAGTAAAGCATCAGGGGGACTTGGGTAGGCTTTTCTTTTCGGTCCAGGAGGTTAGACAGTTGCGCTCTTGCAACCTTGAAGGGAAGAAGTAAACTTTTGTGTTTAAATTTTTGTGTATCATTAGAAAATGACTTCAGAGTGCTTTATTTTAAAATTTATTTTCTCAGGCTGTATTGCACAAGTGTATCTTGGCACACACAACTTTAGCTTCACAAATTCCAAGGCACAGAGAGAGTTTTCACATAGTTGGAACTATTATATTTGGTTATATGCCACTAACACCTTTTTTTTTGGTTGGGTGGGGAGACAAATGGCTTTCCACTAAAAAATTCATTCTCTTCTCCCTACAACCACAGGGTCAATACTTGACAGGGTCATTTATCTTCCCCAAATAGAAAAATGGAAAGCTTTCTATTATATTAGGGCCTTTGGGGGTTACTTGGATAAGACCTTAAAAGTTAAAGCTTTTGCCATTCCAGGATGACTTTCAGAAGAATTAGTTAGGGGTTCTGCCCTGGCAACCTTGCCAAATTGCTTGGACTGACTTGGCTGAAACCTATAGACAATTGAGAACCTAGCTTTCCCCTGTAGACCAACTGAGTTTCACTTGACAAGAGCTAAGCATATTCATTTGATGTCATTGGGAGTTTTTCTAGTGTAGTGAGAGATGTTAAACCAACAAATCAGAAGACAGCTCAGTAAAGGACTAGTCTCCAACGAAAACTAAAAAGATGACTACATCTAACTTACAACTCTGAACTTGAGGCCACATTTATGAGCAAAAAATGTTCTATAAAATCTTAACCTCATACAACTGTCTTAAAAGCTTGCTGCTGTTTAGTTGCTAGATAGGCAAGGGCCAAGATGAGGGTATGTGTTTTCCTTCCAAACCCCCAGCTCCAACTCTCCTTAGGCACTGTTGGACCTTTCCAAGAACGCTGGCTATGGCCTCTTTCATGCACAGCCCATTTCCAATTCCGAACATCTAAGTCCCTTCAGAGTAAAGTATATCTTCTTAGATGCTGTATTACCTAATCAAATAGTGAATTGGCAGGTACCCCATGAATACTCAGCACATAATAACTGCACTGGACTGAATTAAAATCTACTCTGTTCTATAACCCCAGATGCCTTGCTTCATTCCTAAAGTTGCATGATCTCAGTCTTTCAAAGTTGTCAAAAACAATATTGAGATGACATTTTGGTCCCTTTTTGTTTCATGGCGAGGGTGGGTGGGTGGTGGTGGCAGCATTTGAGTGAAAAGGGTAAGAATTGAAAAGATCCTGGGATCATGGGTCTGGAGCTGGAAAGGACCTCAGAGGTCAGTTCTCTACAATGAAAACAGAGGGTGGAAAGGAATTCCAGAGAGTGGAAACAGTGTGAGCAAAGGTACTGAGGAGAAAAAGAGTAGAAAGAGTGTTTTAGGGGGAGAATTAGTAGTCTTATTTAGCTGAAGCATAGCATATATGGGGGGATAGAAGAGGAAGTTGGAAGGTTGAGTGCTGACTGATTATGGGGGACTTTAAATGTCAAGCAAAGGAGTTTACATTTCATCTGGTGGGCAACAGAGACTCACTGAAGATTTTTCAATAGAGGAAAGGAATGACTTGATAATAATGCCATTTGTATGGCATTTTAAGACTTACAAGGGGGTTTCTTTCCAATAATTTTGTGAGGTGGTAAGAACTAGTAGTTTAAGGCTTACAAATCATTTTCACAGCAGATAAGTCAGGTAGGTAATACAATCTCATTAAAGATTATTTCATTTTTTTAAGCATTTGTATTCCTAGGTTACATAGTGCTTGGTAGACAGTGGGTGCTTAATAAATACTTCTTCGGTTGATTGACTGAGGAAACAAGGTCAGAAAAATTAATTGACTTGCCCAGGATCACGTAGCTTATGACTGACATAATATGTCTTTTAACTCTAAGCCTAATGCACTTGGCCACGAGCGCCCGTGCGTTTGCGCGCGCACACGCATGCGCGCATGCACACACGCGCGCGCACACACACACACACACACACACACACACACACACACCCTCTGGCAGAACTAATGCATCTAAAATGTATAAAGATTCACCAAGTGGTTACTTTTTTTAGTCACAGCAACTCCTGAATACTGTCTACTAAGTCATGGAGTTGTGATCTGTATTGGTGGAAGGGCTACTCACACTTAGAGATGCTTGAGAAACATATACATCTATATATGTAATATTATATGTGTGCGTACATATATATGCATACATGTGTATATATGTACATGTGTACATATACATATAACCATATTTCCAACTAAAATTGGTTTTATGTATATTATGTTTCTGTCACTGGTGTTTGTACTTAAGTGAATGCATGCTTTTATAATTCAGTCACTTGTGTGTATATATAAAAGCATTTATTAATTATGAAACAGTTCTATTCCAAAAATTCTTTTGAATCCATTACTTCAAACTCAGAATGAGTTTTCCTTTGGAAAACATCAAACATAATGATTAAATTTCATGGACCAACACAAAAAACCTTATTAAGTAAGTAATATAATGTAAAGTATAATTATGCCAAATCTACCCTGGGTATCAATGAATATTTATTGGCATATCATGTTATATTTATTATTTTTGCTATTAATGAACTTATAGGCAAGTAATATAGCTGGCATTGGAGCCAGGAAGACCTCGTTCAAATCTTGCCTCTGACACATGTGTAACTTGAGGTAAATCACTTAACTGTTACATTTAGGCAACTCTCTGAGACTACAAATTTTAGAGAAGGTACCTACCTGAATTGGTAGCGAGTTTCTTCATCCAAAATACAGCAATGAAATCACAGATTCAGTACTTATCCCTAACCATTTGGTTTTTATTATTATTAATTAAATTTATAATCTGCCTAATGTTGGATTATCCTTGTAATCCTGGTATAAATCTAACCTGGTCATAGTGAATTTAGATAGATACACATATGTACATATATATATATATATATATATATATATATATATATATATATATACACACATATATGTGTGTGTATAAATAGTGCTATAGCCTCTTGGATAATATTTTATCTGTTATTTTGCATCAATATGCTTTAGGGATTTTTTTTACATTTTTCTTTATTTGCTTTATCTCTTCCAGGTTTGGGGATCAGAATCATATTTGTCTCATAAAGGGAGTTTGGTAAGATGGCTTCTTTCTATATTTTTAAAAATGATTTTAAAATCATTCCCATATACAGGTGCATTAAGGTTATAAAGCACTAAGAACATTAGCAAAAACTAATAACATTCAATGATATTGTGAGTTAAGTAGGTAGTTCTAAGCTATTCATTAGTGATTACTCTATTGCTCCCTATAGTGTAGGGATTTAGATCTTGTTGAAGATTAAGTACTTATTTGAGTGAATGGGTAAAAAGGCATTGGGGACCTGAATCTTCTGCTAGTATTAGTTCCCCTAAGGATATTTTTAAAGTCTAAGATACGGCTGTCCAACCTTAGGTTATCTTAGGGCCACATTAAAATAAAATAATTATTTGAGGGCCGTACCCAGGATAAAAAATACAGTACACTAATCGAAAGTGGAGGAACACGTATTATTAGTATGACAGGCGAAGGAGCAAAGTGCCAAAGCAAACACAAAACAACAAAGTGACAACACAACAGCATAAAGGTAGGTGCGTACTGACTAGTCTGCATCATACAGACAGAACGCATCCCACAGATGGATTGAAAATTCCATGCGATATGTTCCATCCATAATACTGCTTAAAAGCACCAAAGAAAATTAATATCCATGAGATTATTTACTAGTGATGGAATTAAAAAATCTAATATGCATTCCATGCAAATTATTATTTTATTTTTTTGCTCGTGAAAATTAAAACCCGCAGGTGGGCTGCGTAAAATCGCACTGTGGGCTGCATTTTGGACAGCCCTGGTCTAAGACATGTAGGCATCTTTTCTTTTCTTTTGATAGTCGCAAGGATTGCTCTGCTTCCTTTCTCTTTGTCTATTAACATCTCTTGTTTTGAACCAGGATTTCTCATGTCCTAGCCCAGTGCTAAATTTTTTCCATTTCTAACCCCTTTTCCCCTGAGAAATTTTTACATGATCCTGGTTATGTAGGTATACAAAATGTTTATACAAATCAAACATTTACTAATAAATCATGAAGAAATTTATAACAAATCTTTGGTATACATATAAATTTACCATTTATTAAAGACAATAGTCTTGAATCTGAGCAGTATTTCTGGCCGCGGTTTGTTGGCATTGTGTGGCTTGCTGGCATGTGCAGTGCAAAGTATGCATGTTGTGTGTTCAAGGTTGCAGTGAAGTTACGTGATGCAATACAGGCAAGCACTGCCAGAAACACCTCAGATTCATTACATATTTGATTTTGAATTAATTTTTGGTCTTTGTGTGTTCAGAAACCTTTCACTGTTATTAAATTTTTCATGATCCCCACATTCAGTTGGGGTTGTGACCCATAGTTTAAGAGGCACTGTACCCAGCCCACTTTTGGAGCAAAAATACCTGAATCCATTGTCTTCTACCTTCCCTCTCAGCTTCCTGTGCCCGAAGCAAGCAAACTCTTTACTGGTGTATTTGTTGTTTGTTTAAACTACAAACAAGAGTAGGGAACCAGTCAACAAAAGTCAAGTTACAAAGTTTCTGGTTTTAAAATAAAAGTTGTTCCTGGTATTCACTGGAATATAAATGGAGCTAGGCCCAGATTTTTATCACTCTATGACCACAATACCCCTCCGTTCCCCCTTCCCCCCCAAAAAAGCCCTTCCTGTCCTTGGAAACCTCTTTTGATCCTAAAGCTAGTGTTGGTGTAGTTCTTGACTTCAGTAGGGGAGGGAGGCCCCTTCTACTTCTTCACATGTCTTTTTGTGAGAAGAAGAAAGACCCCACTGATGATAAATGGTCTTTAGGTATAAAAGAAATAAAGGTAAAGTTCATTTAAGGATAGAATGAGAAAACTTATGTAAAGTACTTTGCAAGCTTTAAAGTGCTGCATAAATTCTAGTTATTTTTTACATTTTCGGAGAAAAACATATCCTATTTATCAAGTATGTTACTTCTTCTTGAAAGAAAGTTATGAAAAGGAACTCTGGGGTGAGAAGTAAGTTGGGGTTTCTGGAAATTAGAAGAGATAAAAAGATTCAGAGAGGCTAGAGATGATGCTAATGAAATGAAATTGGCAATGTAGGAGCAGTAGAGGGAGAAATTTTGAGGTTAGAAAAACTCAGATACAAGTCTTTGTGCAAATAAATCACTTCTGGGTTTTGAAGCTTCCTGAGTCGGAGTGCTTATAAAGGGAAATTTTGGTTATATTTATGAGCAATTTGATGATTTTTGAGAATTGCAATGATTTAATATACTTGTGCATTAGGAAGATTAGCCTGGTATCAGAATGAAGGATGAATTGGGGAGGGGGGAAATTGGCGATAGAAAGATGAGTTAGAAGATTATTAGAATACTCCAAGTAAAAGGAAATAAGATTAAGGACTAGAGTTGTGGCAGTGAAATGAAAAGGATGAGACAAATGCAAGAGACATTTCATAGGTGGAATTGATAAGGATTCTGTCTGGTCCCAAAGGCAAAACTTCTACAGGTTGCAAAAAGGCAAATTTAGACTTGAAGTTAGGAAAAAATTTTTCAATAATTAGAGCTATTCCAAAGCTGAATGATCTGCCTCAAAAGATGATAAAGTTCTCTCTCCTTTGAGGTCTTCAAGCAGAGGCTGGTTGTTGAGTTGTCACTTAGTGTTATAGAGGCCTCTCCTTTAAGGTATGGGTTGTATTAGGTAGCTGTGGAGGGCTCTTCCAACTCTCAGATCCTGAGATCTATGGTGACTGATTGTATTGGGGTGTGAAGGAAGGGGAACAAATGAAACAAACACAAAACAAAAATGAAAGTGAGATTTTGAGTAAGGATGACTCAGAGAATGGCACCGTTAATAAAAACAAAAGCAAAAAGAAACCAGGCATTATGGGAGCAGAACACAGTTCAACATATTTGTTTTTATATTTATCATGGGAATGAGACAACTCTCATTTTCAGAATGGAGAACAATGCATTTCAAGTGTTTGAACTGGTAATAGGAAATGTGCTTTATAGGATGTACTGTATCTATTCTTCTTCTTCTATGCAATTCTCCACATCTTAGCCTAGTGAACTTCTCTGATTGATAGCATTTGAGCTTGGCAAACCCTTAGCAATGACCCAACGCACCTCCTTCTTGTGCAGAGGAAGAAGACTGAGGCCCAGAGAAGTTAACTTGTCTTGTCAAGGTCATAAAAGCAGTAAGTAATTTAATCCCTTGTCCTCTGACTTAAAAATCTAACTTTTTTCCCCATTAGGATGCATTACCCCAGTGCCGACTCTGATACCTGAGTATCAGCTCATCCTTTTGACCGTATCAAATAAGCTATCCTTCTATTATCCTCTTCATAAATATGAGTCTTGTTCCAAATTTTAAGTGACTTAAAATTCCTGAGGAAATCAGGTGCCTAGAAATGAGGTAGTTTAACCCTTCATCCCAGGTATCATTGATGCAGTGTATTGACTGGTTTTTAAGATCAGCAGAAGCTCCATTTCTGCTGAAGTGTTGGTTTTGACCTACGAGCTGATATTGTTTATAAACTGATTTTATGTGTATCGTCTATTCTTTGTCTCCTTTTAAATTTCTTTATTTGCTTGTTTTTATGGATGATGAAAGACTTTGTTTGCATCTGTTTGTTTTTGATACTATTGATTATGATCACAGTGCTTAAGAGGCTAGAGTAATTTCTACAGCTTTGAATAAGAAATGCTAGAAGCAGCTACCAAATATTGAAGATAGGGATTTGGAATTCCACATTCATTAACATTTCACATGTGAGATTATAGTCGCACTTGCAATACTATTCAAGTGGCCTAGATGATCAGAATGTGAAATAAGAAAAAGCCACTTAATGGCAGCTTTTACTCCCTGCTTAGAATTCATTCCTTGCTATGAAATGAGCACAGACTAAAACATCTCTGAACACAAGTACCCTCAGAGAACCTTCCAAAAATACAGCTTCCTTCCTAGGCATCTGGATCTGCAAAGAATATACATTAAATCCATTGTCTCCCAAGCACCAGCAGATGTCTACAAAGAGGATAGGATTTTGGAGCTGGAAGGGACCCCAGAAATCACCATCCAACATGTTATATTACAGATGAGGAAATGGAAGCCCAGAAAGGTTAAGTCATTTGCCTAAATTCATAAAGCTAGCAAATATCAGAACTGGAATTCAAATTCAGGTCTTTTGGTGAAAAATCCAGGGCCCCTTCCCAACCACTAAGTTGTCACACTAAAAAGCTTGATATGTTTTTCAGTTTTGTTAGTTCTATATGAATACATTTGTTTTCACTTCTAGAGTTAAGATAAAAGGGAAAATATTTCATTTAACAAAAAGCTCTAAGTTAAATATTTTTAACTTTGAGGACTCTAAATTGAAATGTTAGATGCTTATCTTACTACAAGTTCACAACTCATAATTAAATTATGGTACAGTTAAATAAAAGCAAGTAAATTAAATTGCTTGCCTTTTTATGATGATACATGTAATTACAATTTTCAGTAGCATTTGTGCCGCTATCAATTCATTTATAATGCTTAACATGTACATTAAATTTAATTCAATAACCATTTATTAAGCACCTACTGTGTTCAAGAGGGAAGGGAAAGGGGGTCACTGAGTGACCTTGAGCACTTTGGGCAGGCATGGCATTTGGGCACCTGAACCTTCTTAGCTGTGCTGGGGTGGAGGGGTGGGATGGGGGGGAGGTGAGCTCTGCTTCTGGGTGTCCGCCTGGTCAGACCCACCTGCGTCTCAGCATCTTTGCCCGACCTGAGTCTCAGCATCTTGTGCCTGCCCCTGGAGGATGGCACATCCACCTGTCTGCCAGCTGCAGCTCTAACTCTAAGGCTGCATCTCTGCACTGGACTATAATGAGAGCTGTCAGTGTCTTGCTGGCGACAGGAGCCAATGCAGGTCTCTCGATGCCCTCAGCCATGACCTTTGCAGGACTCTGCATGATGTGGGCATCTACAAAGCTGTTGCCATGCTATGGATCCTCTGACCTCTGTGGCAACAGAAATACACCCATCGCCTCTGCTCTATCACATTATTAACCAATGAAAATGAGAGGAAAATAGCAATGAACTCCACTGGTGAGACCTCCCCTGTTCTCCAGTCAGGCACAGTTGTTCCAACAATTGGTCTCTATGAAGAATATAATCCAAGAGGGATTAAATTAAGGAAACTGAGATTAGTTTGTGTTCCAAGTTCTGAGACTTGTCTCAGGATCTCACTAGGTGTATATCTTGCTTAACCCTTGTAAGCTGCCACATTTCAATTTACTGATCTCTTAAGAATTCAGTTATGAAGATGGCGGCTGGTAAGCAGGAACTAGTATGAGCTCCGTACCGAGTCCCTCCAAAAACCTATAATAAATGGCTCTGAACCAATTCTAGAACGGCAGAACCCACAAAACAGCAGAGGGAAGCAGGGCTCCAGTCCAGGACAGCCTGGATGGTCTCTGGGTGAGGTCTATCCCACACGGAGCTGGGAGCTGGGAGCTGGGAACGGAGTGGAGCAGAGTCCAGCGTGGGCAGCGTGGACCATCCAGACCAGAAGCTGGGCGGAGGGGGCCCTAGCGCCCTGAATCAGTTAGCTGCGACAGTTACCAGACTCCTTAACCCACAAAAACCAAAGACTTCGGAGAAGGTTAGTGGGAAAAGCTGTGGGAGTAGAAAGAGTTCGAGGTTTGGCTTCCAGCCCCGGGGGCAGCAGAGGTGGAGTAGCTACAGCTGTTGTTACTTCCGGCTGCAGGCCCACCTTGTGGGAGGAATTAAGTGGTGGATCAGAGCAGGAGTGCACAGCCTGCTGAAGATCTAAACCCAGTCCGGGTTGGGGGTTGGGTAAGGAGCAGTGCTGGTGTGGCAGAGCTGGAACCTCCCCACCAAACGTGGAACATAGAACTCTCTAGTCTACAAGCAGTCATTGCTGAAAAACTCAAAGGTCAGGTTAGTTGGCTGGGAATATGGCCAGGCAGCGAAAACTCACCGAGATTCAGTCTCAGACTTTGCATTCTTTCTTTGCTGACACAGAAGACCAAAACATACAGCCTAAAGAAGCCAATAAAGTGCAAGAGCCTACACCAATAGCCTCCAAGAAAAACATGAACTGGTCCCAGGCCATGGAAGAGCTCAAAAAGGATTTGGAAAAGCAAGTTAGAGAAGTAGAGGAAAAATTGGGAAGAGAAATGAGAAGGATGCGAGAAAACCATGGAAAACAAGTCAATGACTTGCTAAAGGAGACCCAAAAAAAATACCGAAAAATACACTGAAGAAAACAACACCTTAAAAAACAGACAAACTCAAATGGCAAAAGAGCTCCAAAAAGCCAATGAGGAGAAGAATGCCTTGAAAGGCAGAATTAGCCAAATGGAAAAGGAGGTCCAAAAGACCACTGAAGAAAATACTACTTTAAAAATTAGATTGGAGCAAGTGGAAGCTAGTGATTTTATGAGAAATCAAGATATTATAAAACAGAACCAAAGGAATGAAAAAATGGAAGACAATGTGAAATATCTCCTTGGAAAAACCACTGACCTGGAAAATAGATTCAGGAGAGATAATTTAAAAATTGTTGGACTACCTGAAAGCCATGATCAAAACAAGAGCCTAGATATCATCTTTCAAGAAATTATCAAGGAGAACTGCCCTGATATTCTAGAGCCACAGGGCAAAATAGAAATTGAAAGAATCCATCAATCACCTCCTCAAGTAGATCCCAAAAAGAAATCTCCCAGGAATATTGTCGCCAAATTCCAGAGCTCCCAGATCAAGGAGAAAATACTGCAAGCAGCCAGAAAGAAACAATTTGAGTATTGTGGAAACACAATCAGAATAACCCAAGATCTGGCAGCCTCTACATTAAGAGATCAAAGGGCTTGGAATACGATATTCCAGAGGTCAATGGAGCTAGGATTAAAACCTAGAATCACCTACCCAGCAAAACTGAGTATCATGCTCCAAGGCAAAATATGGATTTTCAATAAAATAGAGGACTTTTAAGCTTTCTCAGTGAAAAGACCAGAACTGAATAGAAAATTTGACTTTCAAACACAAGAATCAAGAGAAGCATGAAAAGGTAATCAAGAAAAAGAACAAGAAAAAGAAATTGCAAGGAACTTAGTACAGGTGAACTGTTTTGTTGACATTCCTACATGGAAAGATGATGTGTATGATTCATGAGACCTCAGTATTAGGGTAGCTGAAGGGAATATGCATACATATATGTTTATGTATATATATGGGTGAATGTGTATGTATATATATATCTATGTGTGTATGTATATATAGAGAGAGAGAGAGAAAGAGAGAGAGGGAGAGAGCAGACACAGGGTGAGTTGAAGATGAAGGGAAGATATCTAAAAGAAATAAAATCAAATGAAGGGATGAGAGAGGAACATACTGAGAGAGGGAGATAAGGAGAGATAGAATGGGATGGATTATCTTCCATAAAGGTGGCAAGAGGAAGCAGTTCTGTGGGAGGAGGGGAGAGGGCGGATGAGGGGGGAATGAGTGAACATTGCTCTCATCAGATTTGGCCTAAGGAGGGAATACCATACATACCCAATTGGGAATCTTACCCCACAGGAAAGAAGAGGGAAGAAGATAAAAAAAACGGGGGGCATGATGGAGGGGAGGGCAGATGGGGGTGGAGGTAGTCAAAAACAAACAAAAAGGGGACAGGGTCAAGGTAGAAAATTCAATAAATGGGGATGGGTTGAGAAGGAGCAAAATATAGTTAGTCTTTCACAACATGAGTATTGTGGAAGGGTTATACATAATGATACACATGTGGCCTATGTTGAATTGCTTGACTTCTTAGGGAGGGTGGGTGGGAAGGGAAGAGGGGAGAGAATTTGGAACTCAAAGTTTTAAAAAACAGATGTTCAAAAACAAACAAAAATGTTTTTGCATGCAACAAGAAAATAAGATACACAGGCAATGGGGCGTAAAAATTTATCTTGCCCTACAAGAAAGGAAGGGAAAAGGGGATGGGAGGGGAGTGGGGTGACAGAGGGGAGCGCTGACTGGGGAACAGGGCAACCAGAATATATGCCATCTTGGAGTGGGGGGGAGGGTAGAAAAGGGGAGAAAATTTGTAATCCAAACTCTTGTGAAAATCAATGCTGAAAACTAAATATGTTAAATAAATTAAAAAAAAAAGAATTCAGTTATTTGTCATCCTGTTGTCACTGGATTTGTCCAGCAGCCCTGCCCCCCTCATAACGCGTCTTATTCTTGGGAATACTGGGCAAAAGAAGACATTTTGTTAATTCCTATAATACAAAATTTGCAAGAAAGGAAACCGTGTGTTTTATTTTGAGAACCTTTCATATCTTTTTACACAGTTTGAATGTCTTCACTGTTATAGCTTAAGGAAAGCTTGATGTTAGGAGATTGCTGATGCCTATGTTCTTTTTATGGTTAATCTCACTGATTGTACTAGGACTAGAGTTCCCCCATTTCCCAAAATAAGGATTAGTTTTCCCTGAAAAGCATAATAGCTCTCCCTCTGCCTCTCTTGATATAGCTTCCTGGTCACCTAAGGGCATTAATAAGCCCTACTCCCATGGAGTCAGGGCTTCTCCAACTTGGTGGATTTCTGAAGACTATGCAAGTCACCATATCCTGCCATGCTGACCAGTTACCATATGGAGTTGAGGGACTTAAGTGCCACTGTTTCCCTGTCGCATGTTCTTGCTGTATTAGGACAAAGTAAACCTTTTGTTAACTGTTAAAAAAACAAACAAACATTTATACAGCACCTACTGGGGCAGTTAGGTATTGCAGCAGATAGAGTGGTGGGCCTGGAGTCAGGAAGATCTGAGTTTAAATCTGGCCTCAGGTACTAGCTGTGAGACCCTGGGCAAGTCACTTAACCCTATTTGCTTCAGTTTCCTCATCTGTAAACTGAGCTGGAGAAGGAAATGACAGACCATTCCAATATCTTTGCCCAGAAAACCCCAAATGACTGAACAGTAACAACAACACCTACTGGTGCCTGGCACACATGCTAAGTGCTTTTACAAATATCCTCTCAGTTGATCTTCTCAGTGACCCTGCAAGGTAGATGCTGTTGTCATCCATATTTTACAGTTGAGGAACTGAGGCAAACAGAAGTTGAGTGACTTGACCAAGATTACACAGTTAATAAGTATCTAGGTCGTATTTGAACTACCTTTCTGATAGGCCCAGTGCTCTATCTGCTGCACCATCTAGATGTAAGACACTATGCTGTGCCCATAGAAAGTTGTAAACAATACAGTCCCTGATTTCAAAGAGCTCATGATATGATAATGAATTAGACATACATGCAAATAAATATGATACGAGTTAGACTGGGATAAGGGCAAAGGAAGGGCAGGGAATAAGCATTTACATAGAGTTTACTATGTGCTAGCCACTATGGTAAGTATTTTATAAGTATTTTCTCATTCAATCCTTGCCACAACCCTGTAAGGTAAGTCCTGTTAATATCTTCATTTTACAGTTAGGGACATTGAGGTAAACAGGGTTAAGTGACTTCCCCAGGGTCACACAGCTTGTAAGTGTCTGAGGCCAGATTTGAACTCAAGTCTCCATGACTCCAGGCAGCACTCTATCTACTGAACCATTGCATTGCCTCGGGGGCAAAGAAGAGACAGACAAAATGATATAAAAAATTTGAGGAAGGAAAAATCATTTCTTCCTGGAGGGAAGATAAAAAGGCTTCATGGGGGAGATAGCATCTGAGGTTGAACCCTGAAGGAAGAGAAGGGTTTCAGCAGCTGGAAATGGAGCAGCGAGTTATTCAGAAATAGGAGAGTCAAGAAGAAGAACAGGAGACAGCTTAGAGTCCTTTTTGGCTACAACCCAGAATATGAAGAAATTCATGTGAGAAAAGTCCAGAAACTGGCTCAAACTTTTCATTGGTGTGAGGCAGAGGAATCTTGGGTACCAGTCTAATGAGTTCTGCTGTAGGCAGTGGTGAGCCATCAAAGTTGTTGAGCAGGGGAGAGGCGTGGGAACATCTATACACTAGGAAGATTATTTTGGCAACTTCGAAGAATAAACTGGAGAGAGCAGAAGCTAGAAATAGTGAGAATGGCTAGCAGGTTGTTATATTTGTTGAGGGCCTGACCTAGCATGAATGGAACAAATGAACAAATGAACGAACTAACAAATGAAAAAGTATTTATTAAACACTTGCTCTGTCCCACACAGTATTCTAAGTGTTGAAAATACAAATAGAAATGTAAGTCAGTTTCTGCTCACAAGGAGCTCACATTCTAGTGGAAGAGATGATACATATTGGGGGGTGTGAGGTAGGTAGGGCTCTTCGACCTCACCCTTCACCCTTTGATAATAAGTACAATTCCAATTGATCCAATCCCAAGCTGATGAAGGAATGGATACTTAGCACAGGGCCTAGCACATGAAAGATATTGTGAAGTTAGAATCAACGGAACTTGGCAAATTATTTACTAGAGAGCTAGAGGGAAGATGCAATGAAACTTTAAGTCTAGATGACTAAGAAGGAGGAGGAGACTAAGAGGAGGAGAAGGTGATGAATCTGGTTTGGGTGTTGACGGAACATCCAGATATTGTTTAACAGGCAGTTGGAATTTCGGGATGGAAGCTCAGGAGAGATCAGAGTTGCATATATGATTTCAGATTCATTTGTCGTAAGAGAGGTACAAAGTGTTAAATGAATTCTGAGGGAGAAATCATATTTGGATAGAGGAATCAAGGAAGACTTCAAGAAAGAGGGGACATCTGACTGTGGCCTTGAGGATGTATAAGATTTTGAATGAAGTAGGGAGAGAATATTCACGAGGCGGAAATGGTTCCAACAATGGCATAAAATGGAAAAGTATGGCTTCTCTTTAACAAATAGTGAATGATCCAGTTTGGCTAAGATGTAGAGTACATGTAAAATAGTAATGGAAGATAGGGTTATAAAGGCATGTTGAGGCCATAATATTGAGGTCAGTGAATGCCAGATGGAGGAATTTATTCTGTGATATCAGAGAGAGATTAAATGTTACCAAATGGTGCTGTGTTTTTGAATTGGTCTCCCATTGCCCACATCAAATAATGATTTTCCAAGAACTCAATGAAAATGGCAGTTTTCCATCCATGCTCCTTCCTTTACCACACTCAAGATAGTTTGCAGCCTCCCAAATAACCAACACCAGCCCTGAGACTACTTTCTGAAATCCTTAAATAACTGCCAGGGGCATGCCATCAAAGCCTCAAGCTCAGAGCTACTCCCTCTACCCCTCGAATGTCTGACAGTCCAGGTGGAAATGTCTGGCAGCTAGTTAGAAATCTGACTCTAAAGTTCTGGACAAAGGTTAAAGTTTAGAGGTATAGATTTAAGAATCATATTGTGCCTTGTGACGACAGTGGAAACTGTGGGGGTGAATGAAATCAGAGGAAGACAGAGAAAAGAGTAAAAGAACAGAATTTTAGTGAGTGATTACATTTTAGGAAGGATGAGGAATAGAGACCAATGAGGAGACCAAGGGGGTGGTCAGAAAAAAATTTGTGAGAGAACTAGGAAAGTGATGCATCATAGAAAGCAAGGGAGAAGAGTTTCAAGAAAGAGGAAGCGGGGGCAGCTAGGTGGCACAGTGAGTAGAGCACTGACCTTGGAGTCAGGAGGACCTGAGTTGAAGTCCAGCCTCAGACACTTGATACACTTCCTTAGCTGTGTGACCTTGGGCAAGTCATTTAACCCCAATTGCCCTGCCTTCCCCCCTCAAAAAAAAAAGAAAGAGGAAGGGAGTCACCAGTGTCCAATGCCCCAGAGAAGTTGGGCACAATTAAAACTGAAAAAAGAATTGTTAATGGCACTTAGGAGATCATTGGCAACATTTAAGAGACCAGATCCAGTCATCTAGTTGAGATGGAAGTCAGATTCCAAGGAAGCACAGGATCTTAAAGCTGGAATGATCTAATCCACTTCCACCCCCATTGTATAGATGAGGAAACAAAGGCCCAGCTGCCCAGGGTCACACAGGTAGCACAAGGAACCAGTACTGGAACCCAGACTTTCTGATACTAAATTTAGAACTCTTTCCATGACAACATGTTGAGTCATGTAGAGCAGCAGAGTCAAATTCAAAGAGGAATATGGGCCATCAGTCCCTACATAGGGATCTTTGAAGGGTACACAGTGGCTTCATTTTTAAATGTAATGTTATCTATATTTTATTATAGTTTTCTTTGTTTGGTTACTATTTCCCAATCATATTTTAATCCCCTTCAGAGTGTTGCTAGGGTCATTGAATGTAGACCATTACTTTAAGAAGTTTGATAGTTAAAGAAAGGAAAGACATCTGATGAAAGCTGACATGGATGCAAGATTGTAGGGTTGCCAGCATCAAATGATCAATGGAAGGATTGTGTGTGTGTGGGGGGGGGCGCGGGGAGAGGAGACCTGTACAGTTCTTCAGAGAAGGAAAAGAAATAATTAAAAAAGGAGTTAAATCATTAGAATTAATGGTACTCTTAGTTTTCAAAAGCATTATTATTATTAGGTTTATCTTTTTTAAAAAATATTTTTGTTGCCTTTTTTTTTTTACATCACAATCATTTCTGGATATAGGCATCCTTTCCCCCTTACTCCTCCCTTCCCACCTGGACTTGAAACTTCCCTTGTAACAAATAAAAATATTTATCACAAAATACCTGATATTGTGACCACATTTGACAGTATGTATCTATAACTGTCTCTCTCTATACATACACATGTACATACATATATATCTATACATACATATCCATATATCCATCCATCTCTATATACATATGTATATCTATGTCTATCTATCCATCCATCCATCCATCCATCCATCCATCCATCCATCCATCTATCTATCTATCATTATGCCCTGTAGTCCTAACCTCTACCAAGAAAAGAGAGCTATGTTTCGGTATCTCTTCTGTGGGACCAAGATTGATCATTATAGTTACTCTGTGTTAGGCTCCCTTTTAGTATTCTTTTCATTTAAATTATTGTGGTCACTGTGTATATTCTCCTGCTTCTTCTTCCTCCACTCTGCATCAGCTCATGCAAATAACTCCCTTGAAAAATATCAGAATTCTTCATACTCATTAATTTTTTTATTGAACAAGAATATTCCATTCCATGAACATAGCCTAATTTCCTCAATCATCCATAGGACGGCTACTCCCTTTCCAGTTCCTTACAACAGCAAAAAGTAGAACTAGGAACATTTTGGTATATCTGGGGCACTAGGTTAATACCAGTGTATGTGAGGTTCTTTCATTTTGTGGAAGGCTATTATTTCTAGTACATTTTTTAGAACACAACACATTGAAAGATGGCAGTACTGTTTTCCTTAGAGGAAAGGTAAAGCTGAAGCAAATGTGAGATAGTTATATATCCCTTGCCTCATACTGGAGACTATTTGTTTATTACAGAGTAATAAATACAGAAGCTGCCTGTAAAGGACTACTAAAGAAATAATGCTATGTTAATCATGAAAACTATGTGATACAGATAATGCAAAAAGTGACAAAACTGACATAAAATATTGATTTTTAAAAAATATTAATTATTAGAAAATTTGGTAATGCTAAAATTCCAGTCTGTGATTTGAAAATTCCATGTGCATATTTAATATTTCTCAAATTAAAAAGGATGCACATATTTGAATAAATTATTTTAACATTCTACTTTTTCCCCATGGATAACCAGAGACATGATATAACTTAAATTTTCAGTCAAACAGTCTTTCCTTCAGCAAAATTAAAAATCAGTCCACATGAATGAGTCTTGGACATTTTAAAGTTGTCGCAAATTGAACCTTTATAATCATGTCTCTACAAAGGTAACTATTCTGTTTAACTTTCAATTGTCAGCAATGACTGTAAAAGGGAAAGCTTTTGTTCAACCACTTCTGAGATACTGTGTTACATGTTATCTGAAGTGTACTGTGTCAAAATGATGATTGATTTTTTCCAGATGATTAAGGACAAATTAGTAGGAGACATACGCACCAAGGACTCTTTATGTACAAAACCATTCTCAACAAAATGGTGACTATTTAAGTCAAAATTGAATTTCTGTGATATTTGGCTCCTGCAGATTCTAGACTTGAATTTGAAGGCAAATGTGGTAGTGTTGGTCCTTCCAGACTCTAACTAAAGTATCTGGCAATTGTTTCATATAAGTTATCTGGTCCTGAATCATTGCCTTCAGTGCAACTATGAATCATTGTGGTGATGTTTGAAAATGTAACATTATTTATTTATGCTTGTGTATTTATTGCTTTTTGAAGTACCCACTATGTACTGAGGACAGTATAAGGCAATGGAATATGAAGAGAAATAGGAACATCTTTTCCCCAATATCTAAGAAGTGAATAACATAAGGGAAAGAGAATACACACATGACATATTGAAAACTAGGAATGACGCTGAGCACAGTGGTAACACCAGGCACAAATAAGATTTTTTTTAAATTGGGAGAAGCATAGTGCTTTAAAGATTCCAAGATGTGTCTGCTCAAGCTCCCAGGAGCACTAAGGTGGCCTGAGAGCTTTTTCTACCTTTTTTTTTTTTTAAAAATGATTCTAAGTTCAGGGCTGGGGTTTCCATCAATGGAGGTAGACAAGCCACTCATTCTCTTAATCACGGGATATGTTGTTCCTATAATTGCATATCCACTTTGAAAGTAGATATGCCATTCCTGATCATTGCAAATGCCTTAAACATAGTGGTTTTTTCCACTCCTGAAATTAAAAGAAAATTATATTTGTATTACTGAAAGTAGACTTCATGTCAAGATCTTGAAATCTTCCTACTGAACTCATGCTGGATAAAAAATTAATCCGACATTCCTTACTCAGCTCATTATATCAAAACTGCCCCAAACTTTGGCACTCTAAGCAACTACATAGTCTTAGACCCTAACCTAAGGGTGTTATCAGTGGAATATGGTTTTTAAAAAAATGCTATTTTTGCCATTATCCTGTTTGTTTACAACTAATAGCCATGTTTTATAGTTTTATTTTCTACAGATGGCAAAAATTGGCCTAGAGATCTGAAACTCACAAATAGAAGTATTCTGTTATTGATCATCTTATTTTGGAAATTAATAATAATAATATAAAATCAGTCCCTACTGTCATCTATTGGTGACTTTACTATGCAACTACATGTTTATCCAAGTTTCATAGGGATCTTGTTACCAATCACTGGGAAAACAGATGTAATCAGAATACAAAGAGGGTAAATTCCTTTCCCCCCCTGATCTATCTGAGCCAAATCAGGTTGATGCTTTGGAGAGCTGCCAAGATTACAGGTTTAAAGCTTTTTCAAATCCTGACACATTTGTAGCACTCTTGAGTGAATAGAAAAGTTTTATATCTTTGCAATTGTTGTGGAAACTGGAACAGAGTATTTGAGAAAGAAGACCATGTTAACCTTCTAGATCCCAAGAAAGTAACTCATTATCATGGTTTTTAAGTCTAACTCCAGAGTCCAAGAACTGCCTTCAGTCTCAAGAATTTGGTATACTGTTGTATGGTTACTTAGGCATCCAAATCCTCATTTTTGCAACATCTCGATGGAGTAGTAGTTTTAGAAGGAATGGATAAGCATTGATTAAGTGCTTACTATGTGCAAAGCACTGTGCTAAATGCTAGGGACACAAATAGAAAATTAAGACAGTTTCTGCTCCCAAGGAGCTCAGATTTTAATGGGAGATCTGAGCCCCAAGTAAGCTGGAAAGATCCAATGATCCTCAAGAAGTAGGAGAAAAGGGGATGGTAGTCCATTCTTTTCAATGTCATTTCCAATGATAAAATCATAAGAATTTATTTTTTAATTTTTAAAATAAAATTACTTTTAAAATTATTTTTTTAAAAATTGAGTTCCAAATTCTCTCCTTTCCTCCAGAACCTCCCCCACCCATTAAGACGACAAGAAATGTAACATCCATAATACATGTGAAATCATGCAAAATACCTTCTTTTTTAAATGTAATATTTTCCCCAATTACACATAAAACATATTTAAATAATATTTTATTTTTCCCAAATTACATGTTAGAACAATTTTAAAACATTTTTAAAAAAAAGTTTTGAGTTTCAAATTCTATCCCATTCTCCCATCCCTCCTCCCCGCCCCGTTCCCTGAGATGGTAAGCAATCCAATATAGGTTATATACCTACAATCATGTAAAACATTTCTATATTAGTCATTCTGTATGAGAAGATTCAAACAACAAAAAGAAGAAAGGAAGGAAGGAAGGAAGGAAGGAAGGAAGGAAGGAAGGAAGGAAGGAAGGAAGGAAGGGAGGGAGGAAGGAAGAAAGAAGGAAGGAAAGGAAGAAAGAAAGAAAGAAAGGAAGAAAAAAAGAAAGAAAGGAAGGAAGGAAGGAAGGAAGGAAGGAAGGAAAGTACGTAGGAAGGACGGAAGGAAGGAAGGAAGGAAAGTGAAGGAAGGTAGGGAAGGAAGGAAGGAAGGAAAGGAAGGGAGGAAGGAAGGAAGGAAGGAAGGAAGGAAGGAAAGAAAGAAAGAAAGAAAGAAAGAAAGAAAGAAAGAAAGAAAGAAAGAAAGAAAGAAAGAAAGAAAGAAAAAGACTCCTTCAGTCTGTATTCAGACATTAGCTTTTTCTCTGGAGGCAGATAGCATACCTCATCATGAGTCTTTTGAGATTGTCTTAGATCACTGTATTGCTGAGAATAATGAAGTCATTCACAGTTTTTCATCATACAATATTGCAATTGTTGTGTACAATGTCCTCGTGGTTCTGCTCACTTCACTTCACATCAGTTCATGTAAGTCTTTCCAGGCATAAAAACAATTTTTAACATTAGTTTCAAAAAATTTAAGTTCCAAATTCTCTCCTTCCTTCCCCCCTCCTCTCTCCAACCCCTCAGTGAGAAGGCAAGCAATTTAATATAGATTATACAAGTGTAGTCATGCAAAACATTTCCATGGAAAATATTTTCAATTAATATTTCTCCAGTTGTTTAGATAAGTCTTTGTTTGTGTGAAAAATGTTTTGTAATTGTGTTCATATAGTTTTTGGGTTTGTTTTGGTAGGTAGACTTGCAAGTATTTTATAGTGTCTGCAGTTATTTTAAATGTAATTTCTCTTTCTATCAATTTCTAATGGACTTTGTTGGTAACATATAGAAATGCTGATGATTTATGGGTGTTTATTTTGTATCCTGCAACTTTACTGAAGTTGTTAATTGCTTAAACTAGTTTTTTAATCATTTCTATAGGATTCTCCATGTATACCATCATATCATCTGGAAAGAGTGATAATTTAATTTCCTTATTACCTATTCTAATTCCTTCGATTTCTTTTTCTTATTGCCATAGCATAGCATAATGTTGAAGAATAGTGGTGAGTTTTCATTTTGGGATCTCTTTCAGGGGGTAGTCAGTAGATTAATTCCATTTCAATTTTGCCCTCAGGTTCTAGGATATCAGGGCAGTTTTTCTTTATAATTTGCTCTCTTTTTTGATCATGGCTTTCAGGTAGGCCAATAGTTCTTAAATTATCTCTCCTCACTCTATTTGCTAGGTTAGTTATTTTCCTGATGAGATGTTTCAGATTTTCTCCCTTTTTTCATTATTTTGACTATATTTTATTTTACCTTGATGTCTCATGGAATCATTCCAGCTGCCCAGTTCTAATTTTGAAATTATTTTCTTTGGTGAGTTTTTGTACCTCTTTTTCCATTTGGCCAATTCTGCTTTTTAAGCAGTTCTTTTCAGTGAATTTTTGTGTCTCTTTTACCATTTGGCATGTTCTCTTTTTTTAAGGCATTATTTTATTCTGCATTTTTTTGTGCCTCTTTTACCAGGCTGTTGATTCCCTTTTCATAATTTTCTTTCATCACTCTCATTTCTTTTCCCAATTTTTTCCTCTGCCTCTATTATTTGATTTTTAATATTATTTTTTAGCTCTTTTAGGAATTCTTTTTGGGCTTCTGTCCAATTCACATTTTTCTCCCTTTGAGGATTTGCTTATAGCTGTTTTGGTATCGTTGTAGTCTTCTGCGTTTATGAACACATTCTTTTGTGGTTGTTTGCTCATTTTTCCTGAATATTCCTTGACTTTTAACTTTATTTTAAATTGCACTCTGCTGGGGCAGGGGAGGGGGAGAGGGAGCTGTTCCAAACTTCAGATTTTTTTGTGCTGTTCTTTTCAGAGCTAGTTCTGGGGATCTGTAGGTTTTCAATGCTTTCAAGATGGTATGATCTAAGGAGAGGAGCAGTCACTGCTCTCCTGGTCCGTGCTCTGGTCTTTACTCAGGAAGTGCCCCTGCAGCCACAAGTGCTAGAGCTCCTCTTGGCCCTGGAACTATGACCACATCTCCTGTTCCCTTGTGAGTGACCACAATAACTTTTTTCCCACCCTGGAACTGTGGGTAATGTAACAGGATCCTGTACTCAGCGCCAGCAAAGGTCCCCTGTAGTCTCTCTGACCAGTTGTCTGAGCCTCACCATCTGCAGACTGAGAATTCCCAAGGCTGTTGCTGCCACTGTTGCAGTCATCTCCAAGGCCCATCACTGCTGCTGCCACTACATGTCAGGCCAGCTCTTACTCTGGTGTCACAGACCCCTTTTGCCAACCTCCTAAGCTATCTTAGACTGGAAAAATGTCTCATCCTGACCTTTTGTTGGCACTGCCACTTGAGACATTATTTTAAAGTTGTTTGGAGGGGAATGTTGGGAGAGTTCAGCTGGGTTGTTATGACTACTCCACCATATTGGTTCTGCTTCCCCTCATATTCGTCATATCCATTTCTGATTTTGAACCATATGATAGTGCCAAGGACTTTGGTGGTAATAACTTTCTTTTCTGGGTCTTTGATAGCTACGGTTACAGCCCCTGCCAAAGTCCATGGCATCCTCACAGTGGTTGCTTCCTGAGATGATGGCTTGCATGGTTATCCTAGAAGTAGGACTGGTGTCTGGGTGGTGCTGCCACTCACAAGGCTCTTGGGCTCATCTGCTTAGATATGGAAGTTGGTCAGCAGTTGGGGTTGGTAGTGACAAGGCAGTTAAGGAGACTGAAAGGAGTGGTATTATTTACACTGTCACATAAAAAATGAGCTTTTCCAAACAAGATAGAAACAAACAAACAAACAAGCAAACCCCCCACCAAATCACAAAGTACTATACTGGAAAATACCCATTATCTCAGATATATTTCTCAGAATGGGAATTCTACTGAAACAGTTACAGATATATTGAGAGAGTATGTTAAATAAATATAATTGTTCATTTAAAAAAAGAAAAAATATAACACAGGAATTCCTGCCTCTAAATACTGTTACTTCTTGTCATACGTGTTGTCTTATGTTATGATCAAGGAAGACAAGGAGATAAGAACTAACATATAGTTTGCATCTGCAAAACACATGGCAGGATTTGAAGTGGCTGAAAGTCATGTATCTGTTTCAGGAAATTAAAATGGGAACTTTAGGGGACTTATTTCTTGTTCAAAATGATGCTTTTTGAGAAATAAAATTGTTTTCTTTCATATCACTGCTATATGCAGCTGACACTGAAAAGTCAATATTTTAAACTACCACAAAGTAGGTTTAAAAAAGTTTTAAAGATTTTAGCAGCTTTAAAAAATGTCAACTAAGAGGATAATGAATGCTTAAAATATACTATGGCATGTGTCTTCAGTATAATATTCATGACTAAAGTGTCTACTATAAAGATCAAAGGCAGCCCTATTATTGTACTTGTTAATAGGCTTCATAGAAGTTGTAGATCACTAAAAGACTGTTATCTTCAGCAAATGCTGATGAAACATTATTGAAGAGTTTATTGTGATTTAAAATGAAAACCAACTCCACAGAATTGTGAAATTCTTGGTAACCATACCCAAGAATCTAGAACTTGTGAAACCTGAGTGTAGATATTAGTGGTAAATGAAGACAAGCGGTAGGGAGGGAGCAGAAGGGAAACCTTAGTTAATGTACCATTTCCACAATATCTTTTCTTCTTTTAAAAGGAGAAATCTTTGCAGGTGATTTTCCCGTCTTGCTCACTCTGCAAGGAAGGGTGTTTATCATCTCATGGATTTACTGGCAATTGGTGCGTGCTGTGGGCTCATTTATCTCTCACAAAATGCCACTAACTCACTCCTGTCCTCTTAAATTTAAAACAGCTGCTACCCACTGGCAGTATCTAAATTTTAACAGAGGCAGAATTCCAGACTCTCTCTGCCTGTACAACACTGCTGTTAATAACATCTCTGTCCATCAAGGTGACAAGGAGAGAATGTGTTTCTATGGGTATTTTTTTTTGCCCATAAGTAAAATGCGAAAGCTTTCATTTTGTTATTGTGAAAACCCCTTGATAAAAACAATTCGATTTGGATGCCATTTGAAGCACTATAATTTAGTTTTGCTTGAAGAAGCATAAACTCTAATGCTGGACTCTACCTATGGAAAATCTTTATTATATTATTCCTTTCAGTTGCAGAATATCATTGACTAAGAGATAAAGTGAAGATGAGGAAAGAAGGGGAATAAAAAAAGGAAAACCATGTCTAAATAAGAGAAATTCATTCCATGATTTTAATTGAAATTAGGATATTGTTCTCATAATACATTTTCATAATTTAAATGATCATTTACCCATTAGTACTGTTCATAATATTTACTTCTGAAGCAATAAACCAAGTTAGTTTGAAATTTAATTGCTTTAACTAAAACTCCACTATGTTTTTAGAGAGAGAAAAATAAAGGTGTGATTTCCAAAATACATCACTATTCATATTGCAATCCTAGGTACATTTTCTGTGATTCTCATTTCAACCTCATTTCTAAACAAGTTGATCTTCTAAAATTAGGCTTCCTGGTAGGACAGTTGTTCAACTTCTGTACATAAAACAGTCATCTGTTCTGATAAATATTAAAACTGATTTCTCACACATGAGATAAATCACAAGTAGACAACAAAGGGGTCAAAATGTACTGGATGTTCTAACTAACGTCAGACCCAAATCATTTTCCTCCATATTAAACTCAACCATCTCCTGCAAGATACAATCTCAGCCTGTCTAAGGCATCCTTTCAGAAAACAAGAAAATATAATTTTGAAAGTGAATTACATAGCAGAACTCATAAAATAAAATACAACAACAAATACAAATCTCCCTGTGTATTCATCTAGGCCTTAACTTAGTATTCTATAGTAGCTGAAAGAATGAATTAGACAAATAACTATTTGATTAAAAAATATTTTAATTCTCTGGAATAAAATTTAAATGGCCAGTAATCTTTGATTAATATATTTAGAATCACCTCCTTAATAAAGAGGATTAACTGCTATAATTTCCATTTGACACTTTATACTATGAAGAAGAAAGGTTTTGAAAAATGCCTCTAAGGAAGAAATGGAAAAATGAGTCTTTAGCAAATTTTACATTTTCACCGATCCAAACAACCTAGTCTTCCTTTGTATTAGTGCTTTTACGTTTTTTTCCTATAGCTGCACACAACAGAGCTTCCAGAGGAACAGAGCCTGAGGCTAAAAACCCATTTTATCTTGAAGTTCATGCCCTGGATTTATTGTTGTTGGTATTATTATTGCTGAGACCTAGACACTCAATGTAGGCACAAAGTATATATTGCAGAACAACAAACAAATTTGAGTGGAGATTATTATGAAATAGATAAAATGTGTCCTACATCTAGATGTCAGACATTCAGGGTATAAGTAATCTCATTAATTGCCACTTTTTTTTTGTTCATTTATGGCCTCTATGACATTTCTTGTTTTGATAGTCTTTAAAGAGGCACATCTCAAACACTTAAAAAAAAGACTATCTTTTTTCCTGGGATTTTTCAGATAGTGTCACTCTAGGAATGAGAGGTTATTAAATTCAAAACAATCTGCAGAGAGAACTACAGAGAGAGAAAAAATGCCTTTTTAGAAATGTTTTACATGACTAAGAATCTCTACTTAAAATGTAATGTACTGACAAGTCCCCTACCCACCTCAGACAATCCTGGTTAAGCATTTTGGGACTTGCTACTTTGCTGCAATGTTCTTGTGACCACCAGATGTAGGCAACATTGTAGGTTTTAGTAATAACTCTCCCAAATATGGGAACCTAATGCCTCATTGGTTAGCTAAGTATTACTTTCCTGACACAGAATGCCATTGATTGGTCATATACTATAAGGATGCCTGAGAAGCTATATAAACCAAGTCTGTACCCTAGAAAGCTAGAAGTGCTACCAGTAAGCATCCTTCCTTAGCAGGCAAACAAATCTCTTCTTCCAGTTTGACTATTCACTTCATTTGACCTCTAGTTTTGTGGAGGTGAAATACTGGTAAGTGAAATATTCCTAGGAGGGCTAACAACCTCTTCATCGAGGAATTCCCTAATACTTTCTTAGAATAAAATTTAAAAATAACCCATTTTAAGAATCTAATACTTTTTTATTAGGAAATCTAAAGATAGGAAAACATTCCTAAAATGGAACTGTGGAGAAAAATTCAGGGAAAAGGTAGGGTTCAGTAAGAGACATTTTTGCAGAGAGAAGAGGGGAAAAATGATTTTTAGATTGAAATCGCCTTCTTTCTGCCTGGAATTCTTAAAGTGAATAAGAATACAGGAATGGCCTCTTTAAATATAATTATATAGTTAATGGAAGGCAGCTTGAACCAACTTCAGGACTAGGATTAAGTCTGGAAAATATTATCAATTTTATAAACATGGTGAAATAAATTTTCAGAAATTGTTGGCATCCTACATGTATTTGAGGAAGCGTTTCAAGTTTAGATACTAATTTTTTCCACACTGGCATCATGAATAATAACTACTATTTCATTATGTATTTCTCCCCTATTCTCACCTTATTAATCTCCCAGGATAGTAATATTAATATGCATAAAAGTGCTTTGAAAAGTTTTATTATACAAATATGGCACTTTTATGATTTAGTAGGCAAATCAAATCATATAACAATTAAGTTATTTTCCCTGGTTCTCATCATCAGTGTCATGGGCAAGATTTGAAATTATGTCTTTTTTTTTTTTTTTTTACTACAAACCAAGCATACTAGCTACTTTGCCTTGCTGCTTTAAAAACACAGAAGACCTTGTTTTGTTACCATAAGGGATTATCATTATTTTGTCTTCTATAAGCCCAAGTTGTGGATCTCAGAAAGCTTATTTCTCCTTGCCTTATAATAATTTTTATAATTTAAATATATTAATAAATACTAAATATGATAGAAAGTTTTAGTGTAGCATAGGTAAGTAAAGCGCTAGGTCAGGAGTGAGGAAGATTTAGATTCAAACCCTGCCTCTGATACTAGAATCAGGGCTTCTTAAACGTTTTCTATTGGGTTCCACTTTCCACAGAATTTGTCGGTGTTGTGTGTCCTGAGGGCATGTGCACCTCAAAGTGTGCATGCTTTGTATTAAGAACCAAGGCTGCAGAGAAGATGCTTGATGCGACATTGGCAAGCACTGCCAGAAACACCTCGGATTCATTACACTTTTGATTTTTAATTAATTTTTGGTCCTTGTGCTTGCAGAAACCTTTTACTACTGCCAAATTTTTTCCCACATGGGGTCGCAGCCCACAGTTTAAGAAGCACTGTCTTTTCTGAGTCTCTTTTTCATCAATAAAATGAAAATAATAAAAACATAGCACTTAGAACAAAGATGGGAAAAACAGTTAGATTGTACAGAAAGGAAATTCATATCAAGGCAACACAATTGTAAAGACATTGAGGGATCAGTTCAAAAGGTATCTAACGGAGGAAAAGACACTAAAGAACTGGAAAAATCACATCCTATTAGTCAAGGTGGAGGAGGAGGAGGACCAAGAGAACATTGCCTACTTTCCCATAAACATACAATGGTATGTGAATTACTTAAGATAAGCACCAATAACCATTGCAATATCTTTAATAATCATTGAACAGTTTTCTTTAAGATCCATTCTTAAAAACCATAGAAATAGAAATGCAACAAAAGAAAGCAATGAAATACGTGTAATATGGCTCAAAATTCAGCATTCACCTAGCAGAGAAATAATTAAAGTTTGGGTTAACCAGCTCAATTTGTTTTCAGCTGGTCAAAGTCAGACTCTCTAAGTAAGCCTAGGGCCAGTAGAGGCTCACAAAATGAAACCGTATCAAAATTGCTTGTCCTAAATAAATCATATGCCACTGTATGTTGACAAGAAAGTAGGTACATAGGTCATAAGATTATCTTAACAGATCTGGAAAAGGCATTTGACAAAGTACAAGATGCATTTATGCTAAAATAAAACAACACTGAAAAGTAGAGGCAGAGAAGGACCATTTTAATACCATAAATATTTATCTAAAACCAAAAGCAAGCGTCATATAAAATGGGGATACACAAGAACCTTTCCCAATTTATACGGATATTAAAACAAGGATATTTACTTTCCCCACTATTGTTTGATACAGTTTTTGAAATACCAGCAATAGCAATAATATAAGAGAAGGAAATTATAAGTGTAAAGATATGTACAGATAAAACTACCCTTGTTTGCTAATAATAGGATGGCTGAATTAATAACTTAGCAAAGTGGCAGGATAAAAAATAAATCCTCAAAAATCAACAGTATTTCCATATAATAATAATAAAACCCAAGAAGCAATAATAGAAAGGGAAATGCCATTCAAAATAATTAGAAAATGCACAAAATATCTGGGAATCAATCTATCAAAATGCACAAAGTACTTGCATAGATTCAAATGCAAAGAGCTCCTTGAAGAAATAAAGGACAACTTAAATGGCTAAAGGAATATTTCAGTGCACATGGCTGGGCCATGCCAATATAGTAAAAATGACAATGCTATCAACGTTAATTTATGGTTCTAATGCTATGCCAAGAAAATTATCAAAAGGATATTTACAGAATTCAATAAAATAAAAAAATTCATTTGGAAAATTAAAAGATCTAGAATAACAAAATAATTTAAAAAGGCAATAATGAAGAGAGACCAGAGAAGTCATCAAAACCATCTGGCATTGGTTAAAAAAATAGAAAGGCAGATCAATGCAACAGACTAGACAAGGACAAATTGAAAATAACAGAATTCAATAATCCAATGTTCAATAAACTGATAAACAGAAATTACTTGGGAAATAATTCCCTATTTGATAAAACTTCTGGGGAAATTGGAAGACAGTCTGGCAAACTGGGCTTAGACCAAAAACATTATACTATATTTTGCAATACATTCTAAATGGATATGTGACCTTACTGTTAAAGTCATTCCATAAAAAATTTCGAAGAGAAGCAGTTCATACACCTCTCACAGCTATGAGTAAGAGATGTATTCTTAACAAAATAAAACACACAGGCAATTGCATAAGATAAAATAGATAACGCTGATTATATGAAACTGAAAAGCTTCGGCATTCTCTTAATGCTTCTAGGATTAAGAAGAGAAGTGGTCAAATGGGAAAAAAATCTTTGTATGAAATTTCTTTGAGGGGCACCTAGGGTGGCACAGTGAGTAGAGCACCAGCCCTGGAGTCAGGAGGACCTGAGTTCAAATCTGACCTCAGACACTTGACACACTTACTAGCTATGTGACAGTGGGTAAGTCATTTAACCCCAATTGCCCTGCCATCCCCCTCTCCAAAAAAAAAAAAAAGAGATCACTGATACCACACAGGTAATAACTTAGTGAATGATTAAAAGAAGCTTTGGGCTTATGTAAAAAACTAAGGCATCCAGTAGTTTGAGGATTCAGCATTTGGGGAAGTTCAAGCTGGGAACCAGAAGTAGAGAGAGAACCCAGACCTTGAGAAAGATAGGGATAAGGGATGAGGACAGGGGAGGAGGTAATTTCTCTTTCCCCCTCTTCCAATTGACCTGGCAAAGCCAAGACTAGACAACTGTCATAGTATTTTGCCTACAGATCCTATGTCTACATCGTATGCTATGTTTTAGGTGTCTATTTCCCGCTCCCCAATTTTCCATTCATCATGATTTTTGTTTCACTGTGACCAATGATATAGGTAGGGGTTTTTGTTTTTGGGTTTTTTTGGTGGTGGAGCCAGGTGGATAAGAAGGGTAGATGTGGGACAGGGAAGAAGTGAGCCAAAAGTTGAAGACAATGTTTTCTACAATTGCATTTATGTGAAAAATATAGCATAAATCTAATGTGCTTAGTACACTGTGACATATTAGCCCAACTGATATTATTAACTTCATAATTAAATATGATTTAATCCTCCACTAAAGTCCTACCTACCTATATTATGGGGGGTAACCCTAGGCTCTGAAACATTCTTAGAAATGTCAAAGTGTTAGCAATTTGCACAGGCTAGAAAATGTTCTGATACTGGTCCTGGTGACAGACTATATGCTTGTCATCTAAGGACCAATCTAATTAAATTTAAAGAGTTTCAGCTCCACAGGGCTGGTCATCAGGTGATCAATAATTTTGTCACAAGGATTCATAAAGACTATGTGATTAAAGCATGGAAGGCAATGTTATCTGGATGGGTAGAGGGAGTCCTGCACCAATGAAATCATGGATCCTTGAAGTGCTGACTTAATGTTTTCAGAATTTCATCCCAGATATTATCAAATTTAATATAACAATGTTCCCAGATAAAATACCAAAGTTCTAGTAAAAGTCTGAAAGGTTTTGTGAATGTTTAAAAAGTGAACATTTCCATTATAACATTGATGAAATAAAATCTTTCTATGGTAAGAGAGTGAAAACTGATGCTCACTTAAGGTATGTCTCCTCTGTTTATTTGCACATGGACCTGTCTGTGAAAACGAATAAAAAATCATGGGAATTCTATATCATTAAATGGTACATGTAGCTATAACACGAGTTGTTCTGGTCTTACTCTCTGAAGACCAGACTGATTCATTTTATACACTCCTCTCTCTTCTCTGGTATGCTGGGGGAAGGGTGGGGGTTAAGGTGAGGGTAGGGGGAGATGGGAATTCTCTTACTTTGCTACTGGCTCAAGGTCCCACTGGCTGTGTTTGCTTTATTTTTAAGGACCAGTGACTAGTGCCCTGGCCCCATATAGTTACTTAACATCAGCTTAAGCTTTTACAAAGGGATATTTATTTTAAAAATCTAGCAAGAATATGCAAACATTGCCCCTATCTGCTGGGGTCATAATCTCATTCTCTCTCCCACCCAACACACCACCTTCAGCGTCTGGGGAGGGGAGGGGGATTTGGTTCACAATCAGACTCATCAAGTTCAAGTACAAAGTCCAACAATATGTCCACTCCATCCCTGTACTCTTGGTCTTAGAGGTTTGCTTTTGGGCTGGCATCAACACCTACCCTGAATTCCTGGATTCCTGGATGTCTCTGTCTTTAGCTCCAAGGGTCAAAGACTTTACTTCCTGCAACTAGTACTGAAAAGGACTAAAGAAAAGGCCCAGATTCCAGACCCTTTTCTCAGGGCCAGATGACCTGGAGGTGGGAGGAGGAAGCAATCAGTTAAAAATTATTTATTAAGTACCTACTAGGTGCCAGGCACTGTGCAGGCTGTGGGAATACAAAGAAAGGCAAATGACAGTTGCTGCTCTCAAGGAGCTCACAATATAATCGAGGATTATAAACAAGGAGGAATTTATAAACGAGGAATATAAACAAATTAGATGTATATTCATGAAAAACAAGATATATACAAGAAATAAACCATAGCGGGAAGGCACTAGCATTAAGAGGGATTGGGACAAGTTTCCTGTAGAAGGTTCGATTTTAGCTGGCTGCAGGCTCCCTCCTTACTGCATGGTATGAATTACTTACTGCCATGAATGAAGGCACATAGCCATATTTCCCATCTCCCAGAAGCGGGTCCCCAAGAGTCTACTACATCCATGATATCACTTTAAGTAGTCTAGGCATACCCCAAGTAGCTATCATATAAACATCTATGAATTCTTTCCTATTGGTCTTAACACTCATATCCTTGAGAAGTGCCATCAGGATGCCAGTGGAGGTACCTGGGCCCTTGGGCCCTCTCAGGCTCCTGAGACTGGGCCTCATCCTTAGACCATCAAGTCATCAGCATCCCAATCCAGCAGTTGCTAGGCCAGTTCCTAGTTCCTTTCTGCCTCCATCCATGGTCTGTGGGTACCAAAGCCCAGAAGGGTAAGCCGCAGCCGCCTGTGGCCAATTCATTTGAGAAGTTCTGACAGAAAAGCCTGCCAAGCCATTACAGCAAACCTTTGTGATGTATGGGATTTTCTTCTGCAGGCAGCTATAGATGATACAGGTTTGTGGCCCAGGACCATTGACCTATCAACAGAATCTGCAAACTTGAAATGTGTCTCAACCTTCTCTTCCTGAAAGTCCCCTTCTCAACCCTTGCCTAATGAGAATGCACGTCTCTCCTACATGCCTCATTAGCACTGGACAACTGAAACATTTTTATGTCAACACCATGATCCTATCACTGCAGGAGGTAGCAGATTTTGTGGCTTATCTGCAAGGAAAGACCTATCTCTTCTAGGAGCCAGCTTTGAATGAACTAGGAGAGTACTTTCAGTGGTTAGGGCAGGGTTAGCCTTGTTTGGAAATCCCTATCTCCTCCTCTGATGGGACTGTCAGAAGTCTGGCCCCCCATGGTACTAGTGGAGTTGACAGAAGCTAGAAAATTTGTTCTGGTTTAGAATCCTCACTTGTCCTGGAGACTCATGACCATGCAGTCTATGAAACATTGCTGTCTTCCCTTCTGGGGCCCTCCCCTCTAGAAGACAAATCTGCCATAGGAGCCCTCTATATAGCAATGATGGCCCCTGATGGTACTACTAGAGCTGGAAGAAGCTAGAACAACTTGTTGTGGTTGAGATTCCTTATTCCTCTGGACTCAGGATGACACATTATACAGAACATCCACATAACCCCTTCTCCAGCCTCTATAGCTTCTGACAAAAAACAACCACCAAAAAACCTCCAAACTGAGCAAAGTATGGTAGGGCTGCTTCCTCTCTCTCCCCCTTCCCTGGTACTACTAAACCCCCCAAAACTTCCTTAACCCCATTTAGTTGAAGAGCCTGCCTTCCATAATAAGATGAATACCATACAAAGAGGATTATGGGTTACACTAGATGACCACCCATTCCTTTTGCTGCAATAATTCAGTGAATCTGTTTAAGAGAAATTTATCAGTTATATGGTGCACACTTCTAGGAGAAGATATGGATACTATTGTTGGAAAAACGTAGCTTATGGTTCAAATATTTCAAGTTATCATTGTGTTCTTAGGATAATCTGAGAACGCAACCATAGTTCCTGCCAAAAAATGATGCTAATAAAGTTTCTTTAAATGTTTTTAAATTAAAAAAAATCCTATTTCCCATACTCCAAAATCTAATCATTTACCATCAATCTTCTTTTTGAGGAAAATATCCTAATTTGCAGTTGTGTTAGCTTTGTTCTTAACTTTAGATGAGGATGGATCTTGAATATGTAAATGCAAAATTAGTCAAACGGGGTTACCATAATAAAAACCAATAAATAAATAAACCAAATAAATAAAAACCCATAAAAACCAATGAAGTCAGAAAAACCATACAGTAAGAAGCCTTAATTAACGATTAATGAATGATCTCTCCTGAGCAATCTTTCCCCATTTACTTTTTAAAATGTATTATATTTTTAATTTATGGAATAAAACAAGCACTTCCATAACACAGCATAATAAAAAAAGATGGTTGCACAGGAAACTGCAAATCTACTACTTAGAAACTGCTAATGCTTTTAAATCCACAAGTTACCATGCAAATTTCTTTTTTTCCTCTTTTTTTGCTTCCCTGCCCCATTTATTTTTTAACCATCTCACAGAGTCCTAAAACCCGACACTCTTCATGGATTGTCATTTTACTTCCTAAAAATACCAGTCTTCTCCAGGCTCGATGACAAGAGAAAGCGATTTTTACTTACTCATTTCAGATCGCAAGGGAATGACAGAATCCCATACCTGTGTGTGTGTCACTGAGGCTACGAGCCAAGGATTTTTTTTCCCTAATTTCCTTAATTTCCCCTTTCCGCTGACCATCTACTGCGATTCCCCATGCCTCACCCAGGACCAGATTGCTCCCCTGTGATACCTCAATAGAGATGTGCAAAAAAAAAAAAAAAAAGCATTTTCCTTGTGAATAATGTTTTCAAGAGGTTGGAAGAGGAAGGGCCCTCGTTCCTCTAAGTTGCGATCTCCCCCTAGGAGGTCTTTTGCTAAAATTGAAGGCTGGAATAAAGGAACGGGTGCGGTGGGGGTGGGGTGAGGCAGGGGAAGGATGGGGGTCCAGCCCGTGGTTCCCCTAGAGCAGGGGGTCTCCACCTTTTGAGTCACTCTTGGTTAACCTCGTGAAGCCTATGGAGGTCTTCTCAGAAGAGTACTTTTCAAAGCATAAAATAAAAGTACACAGGAATGCAAAGGAGGGCCCTTATGTGGAAATGTAGTTATTAAAATTTTTTTAAAAAAAAGTAAGTTCACGGTCAAGGTTAAGAACCCCTGCAGTCGACCGAAGAGGAGGAAGTGAGGGAGGCGGGTGGGGCAGGGTCAGCTCTGGAGCGGGAGGAGGCCGCGTGACCAGGAGCCCAGGGCCCAGCAAGAGCGGGCTGGGCGGAGCCCTCGAGGGGCGGGGCGGGGCTGGAGGCTCAGAGCCGGCGGGCGGGGCCAGACTAGGCGCGACCTCGAAGCACGCTCGGACCGGATGGGCGTGGCAGAGAGGGGCCCCGGGAGGAGCCGCCTACGTCACGGCACGTGGAGAACTTTTATGAGCACGTGAGCGAAGCAGCAAAACCATCCTAACTCTACCGGCCGTGAGCTGTTCATCATGCCGGCTCTCCCGCGCGGTCCCCACTCATATACACACCCTCCCGTCCCCCAACACACACACACCGCACAGGTCAGTGCTAGGGCTCCCCCGGCTTCAGTTTCTACACCCAGGACGCCACTAGATTGTCTCTTCTTAGTCGGCCTCTTTCTCCGGCCAACGCGGAAAACTGAAAAGGCCAGCTCTGGGGAGCAGGGCGCCACGAACCCATTGCGCATGCGCATCAAAGTTCTCTGAGAGGCGGGGCGGGTCTGTCTTGGCCTTCTCTGGGCGGGGCTCTGTGGGGCGGGGGCGGGGGCGTGTGTGTGTGTGTGTGTGTGTGTGTGTGTGTGTGTGTGTGTGTGTGTGTGTGTGTGTGTGTGTGTGTGTGTGTGTGTGTGTGTGTGTGTGTGTGTGTGTGTGTGTGTGTGTGTAACGGGGAGGTGCATAAGGGGGAGGTGCCGCGCCGCCAGCTCCGCCCCCCTCCCCCGCGGCCTGACGTCCTCGAACGCGAGGCCTGCGTGACGTCACCCCGCCGGGCTGCGCACGCAGTAGGAAGGCTGTAAGTTTCCCTGTGCCCCGGCAGCTATGTCTGCAGGGGCGCGCGCCGAGGGTGGTTGTCTCCGTGGTTGTCCTAGTCGTCCCGGGGGGCGCCGGGGAGGCGGGGCGGGGGAGCGGCTCCTGGGGCCGTAACCGGACGGGGGGGAGCGGGGTGACGCGCAGGGTCACCGGGCCGGTGCCCCTGACGACTCCCAGCTGTGCTGCGTGCGGGAGCTGGTAACTGCAAGTTCCTGCTGCCCTCCGGTTGAGAGCCGGGTCCCTGCCCCTGGCCCCTTGGGTCACAGGCCCAGGGGACCCCGGGACTCTCGCTCTCCTCGTAGGCGCGCACCTAGAGGGAGCTGCGGGAGCTGGTGCCTCAGTATCCATTTACGTAAAATGAGGCAGGAGTCCCCACTTTTCAACCCCCTTTTCACTTACGGAGGCACAGGAAGGACGTTTGTAGAGGACTACGAACTTTCTGTTAGGAAGGGCCAAATTCAAAGCACTGAACCTGGGAGGTCAGGGATGGACAAAAGATGGTCTCCGGGCAAGTACCAGTCTGTCCTTCCTCCCACCCCCCAACCGCCCAAACAAAAATCTACCCAGGACGTAACCTGAATATCGGATCTAAAAGATGAGTTTAGCTTTTTCTTTTTTCAAATTGAGAAAGCCAGGGCTCCCGGAGTCTAGTTAGCAAATGCAGGACCTAGAACGTGAGCGTCGTCCAATTCCAAGGTCGGTATTCTCAATCATATGCCACACCTGTGTAAGTCTGGGTAACTCGAGGCTGGCATTGAAGCTAATAGAAAAAGAAGGAAGATATAATTGGTATCAACAGATGGTCTTGGCCGTTGTGATGTCAGCAAAATGACTTTGACACCAACATAATTTTGCCTGTGGAAAAAAGCCTCTACATGTCTACTGAAATAGAACTGATGTTTCAACGAGCAAAATAAAACTTGTCCAGTACAGAGTTGCGTGGTGGAATCCAGAACAGTATTGTCTGAGTTGACTTCTGGATAACAGAGCATTATATTTGAATGACTCTTTGGTCACCCTAAGTATTGGCATAGATCACAGTCAGACTCTGTCACAGCAAGATTTTTTAAAAATAGACACAGTATTTAATTTTTTTTTTTCCTGAACTACCTTTTCTGGTCAGTGTGCTTGAAGGGTTTAAGGCCACGAAATGGTGTAGGGGCAGCTACCAAAGAGGAAAGGATTGAAAGGGGAAGTACCAATCACCCTTCCCGCTCCCCCACACCCCAGCACGAAAATGTTCATCATTCAGGAGACAACCTACAAACAAATACAAAGCAAGCTATAGGCAGGATAAATCTGAAATAATTAACAGAGGAAAGGCACTAGAATTAAGAGGGTTTGGGGAAGGACTCCTGTAGAAGGTGCAATTTTAATTGGGACCAGTGCTAAGAAGGAACATAGGGAAAGTACTAGGTTGTCAGGGATGGTTATGTCTTATCAGAAGAGGCCCAGTTACTCTGTTCTGAGTGCTCCACCATTTCCAGTATTCTTCACCTGAAAGTAACATGACAAATTATGTTTATTTCAGTACTTTGGGGGAGATGGAGAAATAGCTTGCTACTTCCACATCTGTTTGTTAACACACCTGGACGTGGATGTGAAGCCATTAGCACATGATCACACCTATGCTTTTCCAAATATAGCTACACTTTTGGCAGGAAAAAGCCCTGAAAGATAGTAACACCTTGCCTTTATTTGTATAAACTTAGTTTTCTCATAACCTTATAAGTTATATGGAGTAAATATTGCCCCCAATTCACAAAACAAAGTGAGAACTGGAGTGACTTGCCCAAGGTCATACATTTAGTGGTTGAACGGGGAATAGAGCCTAGGAATTCTCTTTCTTAGTCCAGTACATTTTTTCTGCTATATATATAGTGCTCCTGTAGAGTTGAATTCCTTTCATTATATTCATTGTAGTTGTATCCTCTGTGCATAGTCACTATTCAGACATTTATCAGACACCTACTGTGTACCTGGACCTCTGCTATGCCCTGGGGATACCAGCAAGAAAAAGGAGCTTACAACCTAATGGAGGAAGACTGTACCCAAAAGGAAACTGAAAAGCAGGGCAGTGGCTCTAGAAAGTACCCAGGCCTGTTTCATGGAATAAAACCAAGCCGAGAAGCTGATGGAAAATTAAGAGTTGGCTGTGAAATTCCAAGTCTTCTGTCAAGGGAAGCTTTGGAAGAGTTGATTGCTCTGCCCTCCAGCCGTGCCATGAGAGGGGATGCAGTGCCTGGAACATAGTAGGTGCTTGCTCAGTGCTTTCTCCTTGTGCTACCCCTCATGGGTGAGAGAGGCCATAGACTGCTCTTGTCATGTTTTATGAACAGTCCTTTGGCCTCATGGGCCCTCTTTTTGTTATGTTGACATATAACAGGTTCTTGCTTGACTTTTTGGATAAGGGTGTGCATGTATGTGTTTTGGTTGGGGCCGTACACATTTGTATGTTTCTTTATTTGTTGTATTAGATTTGTGTCCTGTACACACTCTTCCTCTGTGTGTGTTCAGGAAATTGAGGAACAGCCTGATATTCTTCTGCCCTTAATTGCCCTCAGTGTCTGTCTCAGGCTGATGTGCAGCTGGGTCTGAGGCTGTTGCTCTGAAGAGAACTTTTTTCCTTTTTTTCCCTTTGTTGCCTTGGTTGATTTTTAGTGTAAGACATTCCTGGGCCCAAGCCCAGGTAGGGGGTGGGAAAAGAAGATGCAGGCACTGGACTGAAGGGAGTGTTTAGTCCTTTGAACAGCAAGAAAGCACAAGAGAATAAAAACGAGAACAGGCCAAATTCTTGTTTAGAGCTGGCTTTCCAAGGAAATGCTGTTAGCATTTCCATTCTGTGCTCTTTGGGCTTGAAGTTATTTTGCAAAATTAACCGCTGTGGCCTAGAGAGGGGAGAGGGTCACAGTAGCAGAGGTGAGCATGAAAGAGAGTTGAGTAGAAAAGATCTAAAGAAGCATTTGTGCCAAGGCTTTAGCATGGAAAGAATTTGGGAAGAGCATCTTTTAGTTGAGACTTTCATACAAGAATCTCTAGTAAACTTGACTGTTTTGCTGTATCTGGAGTACTAGTTTTATTTGATGTCAGCATTTTACCAAATGATAGTAATTCTGATAATTAAATATAGCATCTCAGAATTTTGGTGTTGGAAGGTACCTCCGCATCTAGCTGTCTAAGCCATAGCTGAAAAAGATCTTCCTTGGAGTAGACACAGGACTGTCATCATCTTATTTGCTCTTATCTGGATGCTCCTCAGCTCATCAATAGCTGTCTTACATTTTGACATTACAAATGGAACAACATAGTTGGAGTTTTTTGAGTATTTTTAGGTCTGTCATCTGTCCTCCTCTTTTGAATCCCTGGCCTCTTTATTGTGTTGATTCTTCCTGCCATCCAAGCCTCAGCCTTGGGTCACTCCCACTTATATTAGGAAGGCAGAATTTATGATTTCAAAGAGAATCTCATATGTGCCTAAAAGGTCCCGACCGCAGGATATAAGGAATTCTCTAGGCAGAAGGCAGGAGAACTAAAGCATGTATTTACACTCCACAATAACAAGCCCACAAACCAGCGTCCCCATTTTGATATTTTCATCAAAAGCTTCCAGGCCCAATAAGTCTGCCTTATAAGGGTAACCAGGAGGCCACAGAGAAGCAAGATGGTATAAGGCAAAATTGTATACATGCTTCCCCTCTACGGTAAGAAGATTACCCACTAGCCTCTAGTCAGCTCTGCTACCGGCAGCTCAGCTTGGGCTGCAGGCGTCTCTGGCTCCAACCGGAAAAGGAAAGGAGGATCTTCAAGCTGTCCTCTCCCCTCTTATAGAGTTTTTGACATCATCAAGCGCCGCCTGAACGACCAGGGCCGATTGGTTCTTGACTTGGCCCCTCCCCCTAGTGTAGACCATGTTAACACACCTCCCCTCAGCCAGCCCCACGACTCATCACACAGGAAGCTCTCTGATCCCTGACATGGTCTCTGGGCCTCCTGCCCCGGAAGAGCAAGCCCCAGCGTCCAGGGAAGCTCAACGAGGCAAACTGAGTCATTCAAAGAAAACAAAGTCCATTCTGGCTACACCACTATTCATCCCCTTTGCTCTACACGTGTTGAGTGAAGGTGAAGAAAAACCTGCAGCCCTTCCGAGTCCTCTAAAATTTTGTGTCACACAACCTCCAGCTGGCACTCATTGCTGCTAGCAAACCTACTATACCTCCCTTATCACCTTCCTAGCCCACTCTTCACAGCAGCCCCTCCAGGCTTTTTCATCCCTCCTCAAACCTTCCTTTACCCTCTCAGCTGAGATGCTTGCCTAATATTTTACAGAAAAAATGAAGGCCATTCACTGTGAGCTCCCTCTTCTCCCTTCTTCTTCACTTCCTATCACTTATACAAAGTGCTCTGTTTGGCATCCAAAGCCCTTCCTAACCTAGCCCCCTCCTCTGTTTTCAGTCTTCTTATTACTCATCTTACTCTTTTGCTCCAGTGACCCTGGCCTCCTGGGTGCTCCATGAACAAAACATTCCATCTTTTGGCTATGGGCATTTTCTCTGGCTGTCCCCCATGGCCGAAATGCTCTCCTACCTCTGTTCCAGCTACTGACCTCCTTGACTTCCTTTAAGTCGCTACTAAAATCTCTTTTACTGGAATCCTCCAACCCTTCTTAATTCTGGTGCCTTCCCTATGCTAATTCCTGATTCATCCTGTATATAGCTTCTTTGTGCATAGTTGTTTTCCTGTTGCATCCCCCATTAGATTGTAAGCTCCTCGAGGGCAGGAAATTTAATAAATTTTTTTTGATTGATTGACAATACCCACTATTAGATTGAATGAATTATTTTCTACAGTTTCACTATTTCTTTCATGCTTTGGACATTAGCGTGTGAAATATAGGTGTTCATGCTTTCATCTTCATGAATTTAAATACATCACAACTAAGTTTGATGCATTGTGTCATATTTGAAGCCAGCTCTAAACTTCCTTAGGGTGATCATCTGTGTGGATGACCATTGAATAGGATTGTTTTGTTTAAAGGGTACCCAAATAATAAATATCTTAGGTAGAGTAATAGTATTTTGAACTTACATTTCTTGTGTCTGGAGATGTGTTAGGAACTAGAGAGCAAACCTAGAGGCAAAAAAGGCATTTCCTATTTTTAAAGGGCTTTGACACTTTAAAGCCTCAGTACAAGTATTCCCAAATTTACAATCTTCCAGTATAACTATTTCGAATTTGGAAACTGGTATATCAATTATTGTAGTATTCTGGATTTTTATATTTATTAAAAAAAATCAGTTGGCCACAGGTGAGGATTCTTTTTTTTAAGCCCAAGGATTTAGCTGTATTTTTAAATTAACATTTAGGCATCAAATAACAGTATGTAATATCATGAATAAATACTGGGTAGAATTAGTCTAATTTGTGATTTTTTTTTCTTCCAGTGATCTGGAACAGAAGTAGAGAAATAGGATACTTTGGGTTACTTAATGATGAGCATCAGGAATGGTGGCATATAGTGGGGTAAGGGATTTTAGTATAATAGTAAAACATTAAAGTAGCAAACTATGGAATCAGGGCTGAGTATGGAGGATAGTGAAGCCGGTAGTGTAAGAAGTGGCCTGGAAGAATAGAATGGATGAAAGTTTTTAGGTTAGTTATTTCAGCATCTTGGCACAGAGAACCAGCCTCAAGGCTAGGAAGATCTGGACTCAAATTATGTCTTTGATCCATGCTGGCAGTGAGACTCTGGACAAGTCATTTAACCTCTCAGTGTTCTAGGCCACTGGTCAAAATCCAGTGGACAAGGGGCACCAAACTGTTCATAAGGATCCCTGCAGACTTAGAAAGCTGCATGTTAACATTATCTATGTCCTATTGTATTTTTATTTATTTTATTAACTATTTCTCAATTATATTGTCATCTGGTTTGGGCAGCACTAAGGAGTGTTGCCTCAACATTGAAGGCAAGCATGTATTTGACACCTGTGCTCTAGGCAATTTTCTAAGACTTAAGTTGCAGAGAAGGTGCTGATTTGCTTTGGTAGAGGGAGTTTGCTCACCGTGGATTTCTCTATGCCAGTGGAATTACAAATCCAATTCCCATCCTTAACCCTATTATATTTTATTTTAACACTATTTTAGCACCCAGGGATATTCTGTTTTATTAGAGGATATGTCTAACAGAGGGTTGGCAGACATTAGCTTCCCAATAAATACTTGGTTTTATTTGATCTACATTAAAATCCTAAAGATTAGAATCTAGTTATGTTTCAGTTAGCTGTAGCTTTTGTTTTTAAAGAGATCATCTTTTATTCTGCTTTGTGCAATTCAGAAATGATTGGAAAGAATTGAACACTCATATAACTTTACCAAATTAGTAAATCTGGGTGGAGACTAAAACTATAGTGAGCAAAGTTAACATAACTCCCATTCCAAATGAATGCTCAAAAGAAAAACTTTTTGGAGAGAATGAAGTATTGTTTTGTAACTTCTACCATGAATATTATAATTTCCTTTAAAGATTTTTTTCTCCAATAGTAATATTTCTTTGTCTTGTTCTGATGATTTTGGACCTTCATTGGGGTTCTTGAATCCTGAGCAAGGCAAATATATAGTATGTTAAAGTGACATGTAGAAGTTGGCATATTGTATAATGAATTGGTAATTCGAACACTTTGCTAGCAAGTGTTTTGTTTGTCTTTGCTATCTTATATAATGGTAAATTCTTAGTGCCTTTAGTTTTGGTGGGAACTGGATAATTTGGCTCAGTTCTTACATGGAGAATAATTGTTAATGTTCATTAAAGTTCTGTTTGGATGCTTCTTCTTAGCACAGAGTTGACCCTGGGTTCACGAGGGTATGCTGGCACAAACTCTAAGAGGACCTCCTGAGCTAGAAAGGCTTCAGATATCTTATGTGACCTGAGGTTCTCTGCTCCTTGAACAAACCCTCCTAAATCCTTCATCTCTTCCCCTTATGCTCCTTTCACCACCTGGCACTGACTGAATACTAGCCAACTTCTGAAGATGCCGCAGCCCTTGCTATGTTCTCCACTGCTGACTCTCCCATCTCCCATGCACTCCTAGGGCCCGTGGGAGGAATTGGTATACTTCCTGTCTTCTATAGCAACTTCCAGATCTCTGTCCTCTGCCACTAACCCTTGACAGCCTCTCCTAATAGTTTGCACCATCTATTATTGCCTTATCATTACCAACTACTGACCATCACATCAGGACATTCTCCTGCCTTCTTCCATGACTGTAGTACCTGGCTTACAGTGGTCTTCTTTGTTCCTATTTATGTTGTGATCCTTGGCGATGTCAATATTGTACTGATGATCCCTACCCGACGCCTCCCACTTTTAACCTTCTGTGAATATATTAAATATTTTCTTGTGGGCCCACTATGTGCTATGCCCTCTATGAATCCTTGTTTTAACAACCCAGCCAGCAGCTTCTGTGGGGTCTAAGATGCACCCACAGCCAGCACCCAGGAGGCTGCCGGGAAAGCACAGGTTCTTTTTATCTGCTTAAACAAGGAAAGCACGGTGAAGGGGTTGACCAGCTTACTTTAATCCAGCCTTCAGTTAGCATACAGACAACATTCATTTAGTTCAGGGGAAAATGCCAGCATTCAGTCAGCATTCAGTTAGTTCAGGGGAGCAAATAGACAAGCATCGAGAGAGATACCAAATACAGATTCATTCACGTACTTCAGGGGAAAAAGCCAGCACCCTGAGGTTCAAAACATTCATTTAGTTCAGGGGAAAACAAACCGGCACCCCGAACCTCAAAACCAAAGTACAAACAAATTACAAATATCGACAGACAGACCCAATACAATTCATAGTTACCAACATCTAGGCTCGGCCCCAGAGTAAGGGCTGGCCCAGAGTCACGCTCCCTGTTGCTCCCACACCAACCGGAAAAGGAAAGAGAGGTCTTCAAGCTGTCCTCTCCCCTCTTATAGAGTTTTTGACATCAAGCGCTGCCTGAATGACCAGAGCCGATTGGTTCTTGACTTGGCCCCTCCCCCTAGCGTAGACCATGTTAACACACCTCCCCTCAGCCAGCCCCGTGACTCATCACACAGGAAGTTCTCTGATTCCTGGCATGGTCGCTGGGCTTCCTGCCCCAGAAGAGCAAGCCACAGCATCCAGAGGCTCAATGAGGTAAACTGAGTCATTCAAAGAAAACAAAGGCCATCCTGGTTACAATCCTACAGTAGTTAGACACAGTATTGGACAGGAAAAAGAATGCTAATGTCATCTTTTCTGAGATTATATAGTATCCACTCTGTATGTATCTTGAATGTCCTGTTATTTCCTCCAATAGAATGAGTGCTTCTGGAAAGCAGGGACTGTCTGTGAATACCCAGTACTTAGCGCAATGCCTGGTGCATAGTAAGTGGGTAATAAGTGCTTTTTGATTGACTGAATGAAGTTTTTGCTCAGATGTTCGGGTAGAGAGTCTCTGTCTGCTTAGCCAGCTCTGTAACCCTGGGCAAGTAATTTCCCTTCTCTGAGAATTGGGTTCCTCAATTGTAAAATAAGGGGCTTGGAGCATATGTTCACTGAGGTCTCTTTCAGCCCCATTGTCCTATGAATCATGCTTTATTAAATTAGAGGATTGAATAGTGTGATCTCCAAAGTCTTTTCCAGTTCCAAGAGTGTAAAAACTTTTAATGCAACAATTTTGCATTCATTTGGCTATCTTTACTGTTAGATATTAACCGAGGTCTAAAAAAATGTAACGTTTCATATGTGCCTTTTACCTTGAGAAACCACAGACATGTTCCTTCAGAGTTTCTTTGTTCCCATCGCCACCACATCCCTCTACTATTTCCTTATCACCTATCACTAGTCTCCCTATCTTGCCTGTCCTTCTGGCTCATGGCATCTGAGTCATCTTCAAGACAACTCTCTTCTCCCCTTCCCCCAGCATAGTTGATGATCTTTAAAACATTATGGTTTCTCAGTTCATCACTATCTTCCGTTCTTCTTACCTCTGTTTCCATACCGTACCTCAGCCATCCACGTTGGTGGTCACATCTTAGACCTCACCACCACTTTACTGCTCTGCCTTCTAGATCCTGAATCTTGAAAAAGCCCTTTCTGATTCATCTCTTCTGTTTCGTTTTACCTCCTTGCTTTTTGTGAACCTGTCCATTGACCTCATCATAACCCCTGACCCTGCAGTTTTTTGTTTTCCTAATTTATCACCCTTGTTCAGATTTCTGATTTCACCTCCTTCCCTTCATAACTTTGACTCTGGAGTTTGCCATTTCACTAAATGTGCTGCCCTTCACTTTGAATCCTTTCCTCTTCCGTCTGCTCTTCTTACTTTACTAATGCCCAACCAGGAGGTCACTTACCTTTCTCCTTCATCCTCCTCTCTGTTCTACTTTAGCTGTTAAGTACTGCTGCAGGAACTGACAGCTGTGCTGACCAGTCTGCTACAAATTCAGAGCATTTAATTTCAACTGTGCCCTAACTGCTGCACAATAATCTTTGTATTCCTCTCTTGCTGACTTTTGGGCACACTCTGCATAGCAGCTGTTTTAAACTTTGTCCAAGATCCAACTACAATCTCCCCTCCCCCCCCCATATTCTACTTTACTGGGAAGATTGAGGGGATTCATCATTTCTCTTCTTGCATACCTGAAAATATCTCTGACTCTTCACCTTTCCCCTAGTCTCGCAAAATGAGGTAGTCCTCTTTACCAGTATTGTTCAGTCGTGTCTGACTTCTTGTGAACCCATGGACTTGTCCATGAAGCTTTCTTGACAAAGATACTGGAGTGGTTTGCCATTTCCTTCTCCAGTGTGTCCCCATTTTACAGATGAGGAACTGAGGCATGTAGGGGTTAAGTGACTTTCCCAAGGTCACATAGTTTCTGAGGCCAGCTTATTTACTAAGGGTATCTCTTCCATTTATGGTTCTTCTCCCATCCCCTCCATGGATCCCTTTTCTTTCTCTTCCAAAGCCTCGTTCCATCAATCATTACCATTCTCATCTTCAATTCTCCCTCTCTTCTGGATCCTTCTATGACTATATAAATATACACAGGTGCTTCCTGTCCTAAAAAAGATATCCTTAACTCAATCCTTCTATTGCCTCAAGCAATAATCTAAAAACAGTTTGTAAACTATAAAGAACTATATAAATTTGAGTTGTTACTGCTACTAATACATCCTTCCCCAACCCTGCAATGCTGAACTTATTGAGTGAGGAGCAGTCAATCTGTGTTCTCACCATCTATTCACTCCTCAAGTCTACAATTATAAAAACTCTCTCTAAGATCAACTATACCTGTAATTGCTAAATCCAAAGGCTTTTCTTCGTTTGTATCCTGCTTGACCTTTTTGCAGCATTTGACACAGCCACTTTGTTTTTTCTTTGTACTCTGGATTTCCTCTCATGAGAGATCTTCAAGCAAACTCTAGTTGACCATTTGTTGCATATGTTGTAGAGGGGATTTTTAATCAGGTACAGGTTGGACTAGGCCCCTTCATCCCTGAGATTCTATGGTTCTCTTGGATTTTTGGACACTGATCTCTTCAGATTCTCCTTCTTGAGTCTCTCAGATTCTACCTCCCAAGTGGAGGTACCTTCCAAGGTTCTATCTTCGACCTTTTTTCTCTATACTCCCTTCCTTGGCAATCTCATCTAAATCATGAATTTGTTTATTGCTTCAGTGGTGATGACTCCAGAATCTCTCTATTCAGCCCTAATACTTTAATTGAGCCTACATTTCTGATTTCCTGCTGGACATAATGTATGTCATGCCGGAACCTCTACATCAGCATGTCCACAATTGAACTCATCCAAACTTCCCCTGCTCCTAGTTTCTCTGTTTCCACTGACATCTTTCCAGTCTTCTTGGAGTTGGCTTTGACTCTGCCTGTTCCTTGCTTCCCTGCCCTTTACCCCTTCCCCAGCCTGCTGATTCTAGTTCGTTTACGTTGCACGTCTGTCCTTTCATCTACATTAACATTGCCACAACTCCATTTATGTCCTTATCACTTCTTACCTGGCTAATCGACTCTCCCTTCTTCAATACATTCTTTACCTTACTGCTGAAATAGTCATATCGCTCTCTAGTTCAAAAATATTTAGTGTCTTTCCATTGGCTGTTGTATAAATCATAGACTCCTTAGCCTGGCATTTAGGGTCTCCCATAGTCTTGCCTGTATAGGTTTGTTTCAATCCATTCTGCATCAGTTTTCAAGAAATCTAGCCTAGTTGATCTGCTAGCTGTCTCCTCCTTCTGTGCCCCCTGCATCATCTCCTGCTACTGTTTCTGTTGTCCAGTTATTTCATTGGTGTCCAACTCTTTGTGACCTTATATGAGGTTTTCCCAGCAAAGATACTGCAGTGGTTTGCCATCTCCTTCTCTAGCTCATTTTACAGATGAGGAATTGAGGTAAACAGGGTAAAGTGACTTGCTCAAGGTCACACAGCCAGGAAGTGTCAGAGGCCAGATTTGTACTCAGGGAGGTTAGTCTTCCTGACTGCCGGCCCAGCACTCTATGCACTATGGTGCCACTCTCTCCAACCCCTGTCATGTAATATGATCTGGAATGCATTCTCTCTACATTTCTGCCTATTGGAATCCTTCATTTACTTCAGGGACCAGCTCGAGTGCTGCCTTGTCCTTGAAGCCTTCCTTAACTTTCTTCTTTCCTCCCAACCCCCCAAAAAGGGAAGATTTTAAAGTAACATGGACTTTGGGTTCTAATCTACTTTATATCATACTAATTTGTGAACATGTCTTATCCTTATTAAATTATAAGTCTCTTGAGGGGAGGGAGTATGCTGTTTTTTTATCTATATCACCACTATCTTTTGCAGTGCTGTGCACACAGTAGGCACTTAATGTCTCTTAATATTTGTTAAATCGAATATAGGCCCAGTAACAGGTTGTGACTAGATTGCTAGCTTACTTCAAATCACTCATTACCAGAAGGTTTTGACCACAGCATCTGGTGAAAACCATGTAAAGTATGGAGGAGGGGGTGTTGAAACATAAAATGGTGATTTTTTTTTTCAGTATAGGCCACCACTTTGGGCTAATTTGTCACCAGCTCTTTTACCTTGTTCTCTTTTAGTTGTTCTCTTGGTTGTTAGACATAAAATTCATGCTCAAACTAAATGGGCATCAATGTGGAATGCAAAGCTCGATCAAATATGTTGATATAGGGTCTAGCCATCAGTAGAGTCCTGGATAATAAGACCTGGTTTGAAGAATCATTTATATATTTAAAAGATTTTCACAACTGTTATTCCGTGAATGATAAGGAATGTAGTTAGTATTATAACTTTCTGTCAGATAAGAAAACTAAGACTTAGGTTAAGTGATTTGCCAGAGGTTGTATAGTAAGTTATTAGCATTTTGCCAATTTGATAACTAAGTAAGAGAGAATTCATAGCGTTAGACTTGGAGCTGCACACCTTAGAAGCAACCTAGTCCAACCTTCTTCAACAATGGAAGAGACAGAGGCCAAAGTGATTTGCCCATGGTCACAACTGAGAGTAAGTAGTTAATAACTTTCCATTCCTCTTCCTCCCGTAATTATAATCTAATTTTATTCAGGCCTGTGTAATGTTAATGGGCCCAGCTCAAGGGTGTGAGCCACTTTGAGTAGAATGAAGCCTGAGTCATGTGGAACCCTGGTCACATGGAGCCCATGGCAGGAGGAGTGTGCCCAATGGAACAAAGAATGGGAAGAGAGAGGGAGCCAGAGCTGAAGGAGAGAATCGAGTGTGAATGGGCAGAGGGAGGAATTTTCTGGGGGGAGCTTGTTTGCAGGGAGGCCTAACAAAAAATGCTTGAGATGTCAGCTCCCTGGATTGGTGATGTGGACAAACTTTTTTGTCACCTTGGTAAATTTTGCTTTCTGGTATCTGAATAAATATTTTGGTTTTGCCTTGGAGGAAGAGAGTTTGTTATATTCTGTGACTCTACCCTGGAAGTAGGTGCATGCTCATAGCAGCTGCTGTGGGCATCACATTGGTGTTACAGCCTGTTACTTTAGGGTTTCTTTATTGACATAAATGGTTCTGTGATCTCATTGGTGTGGGTATGTGCATTGGTAACTACGGTGGGGCTCCAGGTGGAGCCAATGAAAGGAGGTCTGATTGTATCTTTGCCCCCAAGTAGGCCCAAAACCCCTAGCTACTAGGTGCTAAGCCTATGTGGACATGAAGCCCCCAGGGTCCTAAGGGGAGTTGCTAAGACCAGAGCCAATAGTAAGAGCCTAAGTTCTGGTCGCTCAGATGATGTTTGATGATGGCTAAAGAGTGCATAAAAAGAGAGAACAGAGCTGTTTGCTTAGGGCTCTCACTCTTGAAGGTGTGTTGATGTGGAGACTCCAGGCAGCTGTAGTTAAGAGCCCTGCAGCTTGTAAACCCAGACGTTTGGACTTTGTTAAATCCTGGTAACTATGCATTGAGATTTGAATCAGACAAGGTCTGTCTGTTGATGTTTATAATTTGTTTGTATTTCCTCTGAAGCTCAGGGTGATGGCTTTTTCCCCTGAACTAAGTGAATGATATTTGTATGCTGGATTAAAGTAAGATTGTTAACCCCTTAACATTGCTTTCCTTAGTAAAGCAGATCAAAAGAACCTGGGCTTGCAGCGTTCTCGTTGTTGGGCTCACGTTGGTTTTTCACCCCCACAGCAGCTGCTAGCCGAATTATTGCAATAGTATGTCATTTACCAGTGTTGACTGTTAATGCCTTCATATCCTGTGCCGTTCTTGTGAGATATCAGATACTTTTTCCAATTTAAACCTGAGTTTGTTCTCCAGTTTTAATGTATTTAAATTTATTCTTTGCAATTTTTCAGTGGACCACCAACACACATGCATATCCTTCCCCCTTGGCTTTTGATGGAGACATTTTGCAAAGTGAAAATGAGAAACTTTTCTCTGTGTAGCCCTAAGTTTTCCATCTAGTTTACTTTCTATTACTTTGTATTTAGAAAGACTCCCTTTCCCCACTCCTAAACAATTCACAGTAATCTTGCAACATTATCATAGTGTTCTTATAGTATTGTAAGATAGTTCATTATAAGTGTTTTTAGCTCAGTTTTAGATTAGGAAACTGAAGAATTAAGGGATTTACTCCCATGGGTGTCACAGTCAAGACAGTTTAGATCTTCTGATTCTTACAGTAGCACTCTGGACTCCAGGTAGTATTTTAGGACTAAGTATATATATATATATGTATATATATGTATATATATGTATGCATATGTATATGTATATATGTATGTGTATGTATATGTATATATATGTGTATATATATGTATATATGTATATATGTGTGTGTGTATATGTATATACACACACACACACATACATATATATATATATATATTTAAATGTCTGACCATTTGGCATTAACATTTAAAGGTAAAGACATTTTGTTGGCATTTGGAGAAAACTTTTAAAGTAGAAGTATTGGTAGAGAACGAATTAATTGAGATTTGTAAGTGCTTCATTAACCCCTCCCTTGGATAACTTGGAGCACCAACATATTGTTTTACCTTCTTCTTTCGTACTTGCTAGTGCTTTTGGTTGTTAGGTATAAAATTCATGCTCATTTAAATAAATCCATCTTGCCGTTATTGAGAGCAGGAACTGTCTTACTTTTGTACTTGTGTGCCTGGCTCATTACCTGTTACCTTTCCCTCCCCTTCCTTTTCTCTCTCTTTCCCCCTCCCTCCTCCCCTTACCTTACAGCCGTGATTTAATTTCTGTAGAGTTTCCTGGTGAGAAAATTCCAGTGCAGATCAGTTGCTAATCTGCACGTTTTTGTCATACAGTTTCCTGAAGAACTCTGGTTACATAATTTGACCAATGTCACATACTCAGTTAAGAATCATAGGCTGAACTTGCATCTAGTGTGATTTGACTCTGGGGGCTTGTGCTCTATACACTCTGCTGTGCTTGGCAAATAGTAGACATTTAATAAATCCTTATCGATTAATAATTGACTAATGAAGGGATGTTCTGAAATTCTGTCATCCAGATTCCATGAAGTCATTCATAATTCTTCCCTAACCTTCTCTTATCCAATCAATTCCCAAGTTCTTGTGATTCTTCCTTCATCCTACCCCTTGTATGGTTCTCTTCCCTTTTTTCTGTTACGGCTACCACCCTAGTTCAGGCCCTCATTTCATCATTCCCACCTTGGCTGTGGTAAAAGCCTTCTGTTTCATTTGCTTGCTCACAATTTCCTTCTCCTCCCTTCCCCATCCTATACCTTATCATTTGCACTACTGCTAAAGGACTCTTTCTAATGTATAGGTTTGACTGTATTACCCCTACTAAAAAACTGTCAATAATTTATTGTTGCTGATTGTATACATTAAAAATTTCTCATAATGGCACTCAAAGATCTCCACAATTTGGCTGTACACTTCCTAAGGAATGCCAGCCTCATTGCACTGTGTTCTGCTTCATGAATTCAGCCTTCTCCTGCCTTTGCGTATATAATTTCTCATGCTTGAATCAGATTGTTCCTGTCCCTACTCACAGCCCCCTCCTGCACCATCTATTGATATCCTCCCCTTCCTTCAAGGCTTAGGTGCCACCATCTCCTCCATGAAACTTTTTCTGATGTCACAACTTGGAAATTTCCTTAAACCTCTAAGTTCAGTCTCTGACTTTTCTTGTAGAATCTATTGTTTTCTTAATTGTTAGATTATTTGTTGTTCAAGTTACTTTTTTCTTTTTATCTCTAGAGCTTAGTATTTGCAGGACATGTAGTAAATGCTTGTTGGTTCATTGTCATTCTCACCTACTAGACTGTATGCTTCTTGAAGGCAGGGTCTGTATGTCCTTTATCTCTCTGTATCTTCAGCACCTAACTCACTTCTTAATATTCAGTAGGCTTATTAAACTGTTTGTTTAATTGGATTGTCTGTTATAGGATGGCATTTTTAGTGAAGGCCTAAGGCTCAAGGCTCGGACACTTACTAGCTGTGTGACCCTGGGCAAGTCACTTAACCTCTATTTGCCTTAATCTACTGGAGAAGGAAATGGTATATCTCTGCTAAGGAAATCCCATGGACAGTACTGGGTCATGACTAGTTGGACGTGATTGAATGACAACAACAAGGCTCAAGGGATGGAACAAAATTATACTTAAGCTTGTGCAATGTTGTATCAAGCAAGAGGGATTGTGATTAGATTAAAAAGAGGAGAGTTCCAAGCTTCCATAAAGCTGAATTATTGTTTCCAGCTGCCATCACATAGATTAAGACAGTAACATAGTTCCAGATAAACTGTGGGGACCAAGCAAAGTCTTAATGTCCCATTAAAAAGGATATCTCCTATCTTTTAATATAGTATTTTAAACAAAGTTACTCTCTATAAAACTGTACTTTTGTACGATTTTGCTAAATTGTGTATTTTTGCTTTGTGGGGGAAAGTTCCATTTAATCACTAAAATCCTGATTTGGGAAAAGAGTATTATGAGATGTTATTTGAGATTGGAAAGAAATGCAAATATAGTATGCCAGAGATTTAAATGCTGTTAGCATTTTTCAGTGCTTGTCAGAATAATGGAATTTGAAGCAATTAATTCAACTGTAGTATAATGTAAAAATATTTTTCCTTACCTCTATGAAGAAAAATGCTAGTTTCCAGAGCAACCTTTATATTTATTGTATTTGTGTCAAGCACAGTAACATTAGAGATTATGCTAATACAGTGTACTTTTGACTTTGTTTTTCATATGAGGTTTTAAAAGTATGACTGCACTGACTGTCATGTGTTTTTTATCTATAGGTCTGATGATTACACGGCATAATACTTCCTGAGCATTCTTTATATGTGACCCAGGCAGCTTCAAGGATTTTTATATGTAGTTAAAAAGGTAATGTGTCATTTATAGAAATACTTTCATGCTTTAAACATTCAGGTGAAGGCAGTGTTACTTTTATGTTCCTATTTTTCTGGGAGGATTTAATGTCATGTCATGGATATGTCAGAATTAGTCTATTAGTCTCATATTGTTGAGCTAAAAATTTGAGATTTGTTTTTGTTGGGCATGCTCCTTGAAACTATACATATGGCTAGTCTGTATACTATGTATATCTTAGCATCACCTGAAGTAGTTTAATTGATTATAACATGCATGGAGTCAGTTCCACAATGTAAGAGTTATGAGTATATGAGTATTTCATGGGTGAGACTTTAACAAAATCTGTTTTATCTTTCTGTAGTTAAATTTCTATCCTCAGAATATTGGAGTATGTTTTTCAGAATGAAACAAAGAGATACTAGTTTATGAAGTATTTACTGAAGAAATGTAGATGAGAGATATTTTCAAGTTACGTCCTAGAAATAATAGGTTGTTTTTTGATTTTCTGAATTTGCTGTTGAAATAAATTCTGGGGAGGTGCCATACTTATAATAACTATGCCTGACCCTAGAGAAGATTTGGGAAAATCTTCCACTCTCCTTTCTTTGAAGAAGTGGGGGACTATGGTTGTAATACCATAAGCTGTCAGACTTGGTTGTTTTGTTAGATAGTTTCATTGAGCTGCTTTTTTCCCACTCTTGTAATCCTTGTTAAAAGAGAGAAGTGACTGTGGATTGTGGAGGAGGGGAGTAATATGTTCAGAAACAAGAGTGTTATGAAAAGAACAAATACACACATTTTTCAAAACAAATTCAGAGGGCAGTTTTTAAGCACTTTAGCAGGCCATAATAGATAAATTGAGATTTGAATAATTTTCTACATAGGATGAAATTTTAAGTTTAACAGCACAACCTGTATTTGTGTATGAGATCACCTTATGACAGTTTTTCTAAGAGTTAAGAAGTTGGTATGTATCCTTAACCCACATTTCCTTCCTTAATAAGTACCTTTTTTTTGACACCTTTTGTCTTTTATGTGGGTGTTACCCAGTGGTGAAGCTATATTTATGTATCCTCTAAAGCACTTTTAGGTGATAAGTAGCCTTTACAGGAATATGAATATTTTTACTGTATTTTGTTACAGGCCCAAATGTCTTTCTTACTGTCATAAAGAATTTCAAAAAGCTAATTTATTAAGTATGAGTAATTTTTTATTCTTAAAATGTGTATATATTTATACTGTTGGTGCTAAGCAGAGATAGGAATTTTCCATAGAAAAGCGTGATTCTCTGGTGCCAGAGTCATTGGCATGTAGATTATATTATAGATAGGGTCATTGATTAGAGCTGGAAGGTACTTCAGAGGTTATCCAGACCAACTTCCTCATTTTACGGATGAGGACAGGTTAAGTAGCTTGCTCAGTCACAAAAGTAAGTCAGTCGAAGAGAGTTTTCCACCGTGTCCTCATTCCAGATGGAACACCCCTCCATGACTGAGCCTCCATTGCTACCTAGTGCCTTGCTTCTCTGTGTTCCACTGACTGCAACCCATTTCTTAGGTCAGAAGAAAACTTCATCCTTTCATGGACTCAAAACCCACCTTTCAATGGATTTTAGTGTCTTAGTCATACATGTGATCCTGAAAATCAAAGAAGTCCAAGAGCCTCTCAGTGAGGCTACTTACTCCACAATTACAGATTTAAACCATTTCCTACCCTCTCATCCTGTGCAGTTCTTGTCTGACTTTCCTTAATTGTACTGTCATGATCAAAGAACTAAGTACAGATTCAATTTTGAATCAACAAATACTTAAATACATTTTGCTAGCCTCTGGGGATAAAAAGACAAAATGAAATCTCTCTCTGCCTTCAAGTAGCTTGTGATACATTGTATCCACAGGAAAGGAAATACAAGGTCATTTCAGGAGGAAAAGAGCACTAATGCCCAGGAGTATTGTATTAGCAAAGGCTGCTCCTGGAACCCGACTCCTGCTCTGAGTCTCAAAAGACACTGAGAATGTTAAAAGTCCTGAAATAATTAGACTGAGCCATGGAGTTGGAGGACTGTCACTTCCCTTTATTATTGTGCTGAACTTTTATTAGTGCCAAGTAAATTTTACTGACTCAGATTATAGACCCCATCCTCCTTCCTTGGTGTTTGATACTACCCGTCACCATCTTAGAACTCTTCTGGGTAGGAGCCCCAGTCAGTGGTATTTCTTTGCTGTATGGCTGACTAACTCTAGGATGTCCAAAGAGATGATGAGGTTGAAGCAAGCATTGCCAGAGCTAGCTCAGCATGTGGGAGGCTCTGAAAGGAAGTGTGGGAGAGAAGAGTAGGCTGCCCACCATACTGAAGGTCTACAGAGCCGTGGTGCTGACCTCATTGTCTATGACTGTGAAACCTGGACAGTTTACCAGCACCATTCCAGAAAACTGAACCACTTCCATTTGAATTATCTTCGGAAGAGTCTGAAGACCTGGCAAGATAAGGTACCAAACAATTGATATCTCTCTTAAGCTATAACTACCAAGCATTCAGACTCTGCTGCAGAGAGTGCAACTCCAATGGGCTGGCCATATAGCCTGGATGCTAAACATACATTTAACTGAAAGACTAATTTTACAAAGAACCCACACAAGGATACTCTCCAGATCTCCCTGAAGAACTTTAGTGTTGATTGTGAGACGCGGGTGATGCTGGCATAGGACCGTCCAGCCTGGTGTGCCCACGTCAAAGAAGGTGCTGTACTCGGCAGCATGAAGAAGGCGTGAGATGCTCCAGTCTAGAGACATCTCCATCCCAAATGTTCAGACAGACTATTTGTGCCTGACCTGTGGTAGAGCCTTCTGAGCTTGTATTGGGCTGCTCAGCCACAGTTGGACATACTCTACCTTGACCTCAACATTGTGACACCATTGGTCTTCTTGGAGTACAAAGGACAGCAGCTTCTCTCCCTAATCCCTGTGATTGAGTCACCAAGTGCCTAGTCAGAGAACTCCTTCTGTTACTTCCTAATTACATTTCTGTCCACTTTCACATCTCCCTCCTGTCAAGGCCTCTTTGTGCTCCACCTTCCATTTCCATTATGCCTTTTGATACATAGTAGACAAATTGAGGTTTATAAAATTTTCTGCATAGGATGAAATGTTAACTGTAAAACTGTAAAACCTGATGCTGTACTTGTATATGAAATCAGCTTATGATTACAAGAACAAGACAGCCTACATTTCCACGTTTCTTGTTAACTGCCTTTAGTTTAGACCTCTTCCTCTCATCCTGCTGTCTTCTTCTTATGGAAATATGGTTCCTTCTTCACCCCATAGATAGTTGTTCTTGACTAGATTCTCATTACTGGATAAAACTTCTCTTATGCCCCCAAAAGCACTAGTCCAGGAAAAGTGATAGTCATACTCCTCATCACCATTTCCAGACCCTCCCACTTCTATTACTGGTCATCAATCTTTCTTTCTTTGAGGTTCTCTCTATTCATCTGTATCACCTGAGCCACCTTTTTTGTGTTTGTATACTGGCTCCTAGGTCATTCTCTCCTTTCTCAAGAATCTAGTACCTGGATTATCCTTATCACTCTCTCCCCCAATTCCCTTATATTAAGGGACTGCAGCATACGTGGTGATATCCCCTTAAGCACCCTGGCTTCTCATTTTATCACTCTCAAATCCCATCTTCTTTACTTTGACTACCTCAGGCACATACTGGAATGGTCATCAGTTGCCCTTGCCATCACCTATTAGTCTGTGATCCAAAACTCTGAAATTATTTTTTATTATAATCGTTTCTCCTTCTCTCTCCCCCTTTGCTTTATTCTTTCAAAGCCTATATTTTTTTAACTTCGCTATGGACTCCAGTCACGACAGAGCTTCTCATTTCCCAGGTCAACAGACTAGCTGCTCTGTCCTCATGTTCCTTCATTTACAATCTTGACACTAGACTTAACCAGTTGATTATATGTTGCCCTCTACCCTTAAATATTTTGCCACATTATCCACTCCTGGCCAAACTCCGTTTGCCTTTTCTGTTTCTACTGGTGAATCCTGATGGAAGAAGACACATAATCATGCTGACTGGGTACATTGCAGATTTGTTACCTAATCACAACTAGGCTCTCACTGATTCACACTACTTCTTTTTATTCTTTCCTAATCGATAATGGTATTTCCTAAAGTGACTATTCCAAACCCTTTCCTTATCATGATTGAAATAAGGGTAAATTGAGACACAGCATTCAAAGAATCATCACCTTATTAATAAAGCATGAATTTATTAATAAAAAGGGTGAATGATGACCTGAGACGTTGAATGAGGGCTGACTAGGTCTTTTACAACAATTAGCAAGATGACAGCAAAATCTCAGATTGGCTATTGATGACATGGTTGGAATTGAGATTACATCATTTGGTCTTCTCCTTGTGAAACTCCCTTAACCATTGCCAAGACATGATTGTCAGGTCACAGGACAAAGATCTTCAGGGGATGGGAGTTGCTACAATAGTTTCTCTGGAAAGTAGGTGATGCGTGGGGTTACAAAGGTAAAGGTAATTATAAGACAAAAGCTTGACCTTAGGCAATGTAGGTGATGGGTGGTGGGTGAACTTTACAAGGGGAAGGAACTATGAAAGAGAATATTAAATCTAGCTTAACCATTAAAATAACATTAAAATAAATTTTAAATTTTACACCCTCTTTCTTCAAACCTTCCTTATACTCCTCCCTTTTGGCAGGGGACCTTGGGACTCTTATTGTGCTGGAAAAATTGAGGTCATATGTCCTGAATTTGATCTTCTCCCTAATTTTGTGCTTCAAAACTTGTCTGCATGATGCTTTCATTTTCCCCTCTCAGTTTCTGATGAAGAGTTAGGCACTTGCTTAGGCCAGTCTCTCTTGTGTCCTTGATCCCATCTCATGAGCTTAGCTATTTGATTGTTTACCCTTCCCCATCTTCAGTTTTTCCTTATTTACTAGCTTCTTTCATGCTGCTTGCACACGTGCCTTTTCTTCCCCTTTGTCTCTGCAGTCTCCTCAAGTTAACATCCTGTTCCAATCCATCATTGTAGAAAGGATCCTTGTTTAGGTATTGGCTAAACTAGATAGCTTCTCAGGTCACTTCCAACTTTGATTCTATAATTCACCTCCCTTGTATGCCCAACTCCTGGAAAGAAGCCATCTGTATTCATTGCCTTTACTTCCTTAGGTACTATTCATTTCTCAACCCCTTCCAGTCTGAGTCTTCCCAATTCTGGAGCTCCTTCAAGGCTTTGTCTTGGAAGGAGGTGGTCTTCTAACTTTCTCCCTCGTTTCTTGTTCATTTATTAATTCCTGTGGTTTCATTTATGTCCAGCTCTAATCTTTTTCCTTGTTCCAGGTCCCAACCTCCTTCACATATCAATTTAGGTATTTCCTCAGCATCTCATATTCAGCATGTCCAAAACACAGAACTTGTCTCTCCTAACCTGGCCCCCTCCTAAATTTTGATACTTCTGTTGAAAGCATCACCAGCCTTCCAAGTGTGTAAGCTTAGAGTTATCCCTGACAATATCCTTTCCCTCACTCTCACATCCAATTAGTTGCCAAGTCCTGTTGATTCTATCTCCACAATATTTCTCACATCTTTCCCCTTTTTTGATAACTGACTTCAAATATTATATCTATACATAATATGCATGTATACATATATACACATATTTTATATGTATGTGTGTATCATTATATAGAGCAGTGGCTAGAGCACTGGGCTTGGAGTCAGGAAGATGGAGTTCAAATCTGGCCTCAAACACTCAATAGTCGTATGACTGCTGAAGTTACTTAAACTCTGTTTCTTAATTTCCTCAACTGTAAAATGGGAGTAATTATAGCACCTGCCTTTCAGGATTGTCGTGGGGATCAAATGAGATAACATTTGTAGGGCACTTAGCACAATGTCTGCCGCATAGTAAGTGTTGTAGAAATGCTTATTTATCCTCTTCGCCCACCCCCGTTTATTGTAGGACAAGCTCCTTATCCCATCTCTTGCACACAAATGTTTATTGAATTTAATTGTTGATTTTACAGAGGACATTTCAGCTCAAAACCAGCACTGACATATAACTTAGAAGACCCAGGCCTTTTATGTAGAGCTACTTTTATTGGGGTATGGGGTCCAAGGCCATCTCCAACAGTTTTGGAAACCAAAGTAAATCATATTCTGCTCTTCCTTGGCTGCCATTTTATACAGGTGAATCAAGTTAAAGTGATTGTCATAGGTATTTGACTACATAGCTATTACTGAGAATTAGTAGGATGAGAGACTCATGACTAGAATATTATTTCAAAAGGGTATAGTTGACTTAAAAGAAATAGTAGTGGTGGTGGAATGGAGAGTAGATTTTATGTTGAGAAGATATACTCAATATGAGGGAATCTAGGCAGTAGAAGAAGTACAGCAGAAAGCATTTGGATGAAGATTGGCTGCTGAAATAGAAGCACTTGTGTTGTTGGAGTATACTGTAGACCACCTGGAGAGAAAGAGGAAATAGATGAGTTTGCAAATAGCTTGGCCAAGACACAAGATACAGTAATGATAGAAATGACTTCAATTATGCAGACATCGTATTTCAGTGCCAAAGCACTAGCTTCTAGAGAAATTTCCCTCCTTTACAGTGTTAAACAAATGGTAGGGCTTTTCATGAGTATGCTTTTAGTCCATGTCTTGTTGCATGTTTGATATTTAAAAAAAAATTCTTGGTATTTCATAATCAGTTTATCTTTTGATGATATCATATGTTTCAGTTAAAATCAATGAACAAACCTATTTCCTACACTCAGAGGTTCTTGCTGTATCTTGTTCCTTATTCCATAGGTCTCAGAACTGGAGTTGCCCCAGAGCCTCTCTAGTATAGTCTCCTTACTTCACAACTGAGAAAACACAGGCCTAGAGAGGTGATGTCACATGCCCAAGTAAGATTATCTTTGAAGAAAAGGTGGTCAAGTAATCCTTGTTTGTAGGGATCCATTCCTTACGAAGGACCTGGACAAGGCCTCTGTTTCTGGAACTCTGCAGGGTAGTAGTCCTAATCTAGAAACACCTGTAGATGGACTGATTTAGCTTCACTTTCTCTTTATGTAAATGTAGAGACACTTTCCCTTATGCAAATGTAGAAAGTTGTCAGGTAGGTTATTGAGACCTCAGAGTATCTACACTACCTCCTTTTTGGGGGCCAAGGCTAAGGGAATTAGACTGCATTTTCCCATAGAAACATTATAAATGGTGTTTAGGTATGGAGGCAGCTTGGTACAGTGGAAAGAACACTGACTTGGGGGGTCAGAGAACCTGGTTCAACTTCTTTCTCAAGTGCTTACTGCCTCTGTGACTTTGGGCAAGTCACTTAACCCTTGTGGCCCTTGGCTTTCTCAGCTCTAAGGTAAGTTAGGTTGGACTCAGTGGTCTCTGAGCTCTAAATCTTATCCTCTGCTTTGAACTAGCAGCATTAATACTGTAGTTGAAGTACATTATGAGTTAAATAGACTTTTGATATGGGAATTCATTTTTTATAATATTATTTTTTTGGAAAAACATTTTAAGTCCTAAACATTGACTTAAAGAAACAGCCTCTTTGTAAGTTAGGGAATAAGCATAGTATTAATGTTTATTCTTATCCGTGCTAAAGTCATTCTTTTGTGATTGCTTTTAAGGTCCTCATTGTTGATCTTTTTCTTGTATCTTTTAAAAATTTATGGTAATAAACATTTTAAATGAATTGTTTTTATTTTCAAAGTGCTTTCTTTTCAAATGTAAGCATTTCTTCTGTAAACCATAGCTCAGTGCAGTGTAATAAATTATGAGACTTCAAAATGGTTGTAAATAGAAAGTGAGAGATTGTGTTAATTTCACTGCTTAAATCAAAATGGAATGCAAAAGGTAAATAGCAAAAGGAATTAGAATCCTAGCTTCAAATAGTTTTGATAATATGGTCATTAGTAATTTTAACAATCATAAAGCTGTAGAATTTTTAGAACTGGGAAGAACCTTAGAGATCTAATCTAACTTACTCATTTTACACTTTGAAAACCTGCATTTATATAAGCACAATAAATTACTTTTGTCTGCCTTTACAGTTTTTTTGTACTTTTATTATCTGTAATCCCTCCAAACCTTTAGTAAATCTGATTAGATCAAATGATATAGTGTATGTAAAACATCTTACAAACTTTAAAGCACTAAATAAATGTTAGCTATTATTTTTTTCTTTCCTTAAGAAAATGATATATTAAGTCATGGAATTGGGCTGGAACCTTAATAGCTTAAATGTGATATACATCTGACTATAATGAAGGAGAAAAAGAAGGGGGATAAGAGACTCCTGAGTCCATTTTTTGCTTTACCTGCCACCAAATGAGTATGCCATAGTTTCTAATGGAGTTAGAATTTTAAGAATGAATTTAGATAGATGGCTTTTTAGAAGTAGTGGTGTAGAAGACAGTAGAAGTCCCTTTAGTGGCAGCTAAATTAGGTTAACATGAATTTTCCTATACTGTTTAGAAAATGTGGAAATATATCATCCACATTATGGTCTTTTAATGAGAGATCTCTTTGTTTTGTGAGAGATATTTTGGACTCCAGACTTTTCTGATAAATCACTAAGGGTAGTTATTCACAGGTATTCACCTCAATCGTGTGATTCTTTCTCCTGCCAATAGTACTTTTAAGTCCTTTAATTTAGACAGGTTAGTGTTATAAAGTCATCTTTTCTGAGATGGTTAATTGTAGGTTCAACATTTTAGGCATTAACTTGCTTTTTTGAGTAACTGCCCCTCCAACAAAAATATTTATGGTCCTGTTGTTCAGACTAAAGGCACATGAGTTGGCAATCAGCATATAATCACAAATTCCTGGCCTTTTTGTTATGTATTTAAATAGGTCCTTATTTTGAGTTTGAAGTTCTAATTTTTAAAACTACATTCATTTTATTAATCCCCTCCTTTTTTCCTTCCTATTTTGTTAATGTATGTCCTCAGGAATGTAGTTTTTCCTCTGAGGACTTCTTTAGCTGAGTCCCATAAATTTTGGTAAGCTGTTTTATTGTCATTCTCTTTCATATAATTACTGTTTGTTTCTTTATCTTTTGATTCACTCATTATTCAAGATGTCATTATTGTTAAGTCTCCATGTAGATTTATCTTTTGCTTTTGCTGCCTTATTAATTGCTCTTTTTATTACATTATCAGTTGTAAGGAATGTGTTTACTATTTTTGCTGTAGAACCTTTTTTGGGAGTGGAAGGGAGAGGAAAGGTACTATATGGTGCTGAGGCATATGTACATTTTTTAATGTTCTATTCATAATTCTTTCAGCTCTAATTTTCTAATAGTGCATTTCAATATTTCCTTTTTGTTCAGCTTTTGGTTAGTCTTGTCTTGTTCTGAGAGAAAAAAGACTCTCCTTCTTAATTATTTCTCCATTATCTACATGTGCTTCCACCTTCCATATATTTTTATAAAAATCTAAGTTGATAAAGCCCAGAATTCAAAAAATAGCTTGGGTGCTGCTTCCTATATGAGGCCTTTCATGATCCATCTAGACACTAGCACTCTGCCTTTCTTGAAGTTACTTTGAATTTACTTCTGTACTTGTTATAATTGTTCTTCTCCACCCTCAAATGATTATGATATCATGATAGAAATCTGCAATAAAGAGAAACTGAGGTAAAAAGAGTTCTGAGCACATTCAATTTATGAGCAAAGCTAGCAGTTGCCAATAAATTGGATCAATGCTCCTTAATAGCTAAAGACATCATGGCAGAATACAGAACATTCTTGTAGTCTAAAAAGAAGAACTAATCAAAACAAATATTCATAAGATTGATACATATTTTTGATATTAATGCATATTTGTAGGATTTACAGGAATAGGAAAATATAATAGGAATAGGGAAGTAAGTTGATTTGTAACATTAGGATTGTAGGTGTTCCCAACTCCATGTAACTTACATTAGATCAAAGCTTGGCTTTCTTATTGACTTAAGTGTCTATGATTAATGAAGCAACTCATTAACATACTATGAGAACATCATGGAATTTTTTCTAACTTTTCAAAAGCTAGTCTGGTTACAGAATAGGAAACTTAGTCTATTATGAATTTATAAGCAAAGATCAGTTTGTCTACAAAATAGGAAGCCAGGGTGGATTAGGAAGATTTGCCTTGGGGCATGTACATAGTGACAAAAGTAGGGCTTGACCCAAAAGGGAGTTTAAGCAGGACTCTATCTCATGCACAGTAAATCAGTTACAACCTAAATCTTATCAAAACTAACTAGATGAATTAAGCCTTATCATACAATAAATGTATGGATAATGAAATTATAGTTGATAATAAGTTCCTGGAAGAGCTGTGTCCCCAGCCCCTCTGCACATAGTGCCTTGTACTTAGTGCATGTTTACCATATATCTAAAAAATTGAATTCATGTATTTCCAAGCTGAAAATTTGTATGAAGGTGGAAAGAGCTTAGTTGTAATCATCTGTGTGTTGTCTAAGAAACAGCCTGGCCAAGTTCCAGGGAGACTCGCCACCTAGTTGGCTGCAGAGTGATGACAATTCTCAAAGATAAGTCAAAGATATGTTGTACTTTATGTGGGTCGAGGGAGTACTCTTCTCAATAAAATGTATAAGCCCTCCAAGTGTTGGAGTAAAATTAAATTAACTGTTAAACACCAAACTTTAAGTGTCATTCCCACTTCAGCATGGCATTTAAGGCCTCCTGTGATCTGTTTTCAGTCTACCTTTCCAACATTACCCATGTTACTTCTCTACACACGCTCTTCATTCCAGCTAAACCACATTAGTGATTCTTCCCCAGTGTTGTCTCGGTGCTGCCTTCTGCCTGTGTTCCTTTGTGTAGCCCTAGCTTCTAGCCTGAAACACACTCTTTTCTCTGACTGTGGAAATCCTTCTTTTCTAGTGTCAGCTCTGTTATCATCTCTTCTGTTCAGTTCACAAGCATTTATTAAGCACTTTGGGTATATGGGGAACTATGCTCCTCACTGAGGATAAAAAGATAAAAGTAACACAGTTCCTGCCTTTAGTCACTCAGCAAGCAGTTATTAAGTGCTCTTGGCTCAAAGAGAAGAGCAAGATGGTTTCTACATAGACCTCAAGGAACTTCTGTCTTATTGGGACTATATAGATAAGCATGGTAGACTGTAGATAAGGCTAATGAAAATTGGGTAAAGTGCCTGAGCAGTGTTTAGGAAATCTGGAAGAGCTTCATGGAGGAAGCATGTGTGATCTTTGCAGAACTTTTTTTTTTATTTTTAAGGTATATATATTTTTTTATTATTTTTTATTTTTTTATTTAAATTTATTTATTTAACATATTTGGTTTTCAGCATTGATTTTCACAACAGTTTGAATTACAAATTTTCTCCCCATTTCTACCCTCCCCCCACTCCAAGATGGCTTATATTCTGGTTGCCCTGTTCCCCAGTCAGCCCTCCCCTCTATCACCCCTCTCCCCTCTCATCCCCTTTTCCCTTCCTTTCTTGTAGGGCAAGATAAATTTCTACGCCCCATTGCCTGTGTATCTTATTTTTTAGTTGCATACAAAAACTTTTTTTGTTTTTGAACATATGATTTTAAAACTTTGAGTTCCAAATTCTCTTCCCTCTTCCCTTCCCACCCACCCTCCCTAAGAAGCCAAGCAATTCAACCTAGGCCACACATGTATTATTATGTATAACCCTTCCACAATACTCATGTTGTGAAAGGCTAACTACATTTTGCTCCTTCCCAACCCATTCCGCTTTATTGAATTTTCTCCCTTGACCCTGTCCCCTTTCCAAAGTGTTTGTTTTGATTACCTCCACCCCCATCTGCCCTCCCCTCCATCATCCCCCGGCCTTTTATTTTTTTTTTTATCTTCCTCCCTCTTCTTTCCTGTGGGGTAAGATACCCACCTGAGTATGTATGGTATTCCCCCTCAGGCCAAATCTGATGAGAGCAAGGTTCACTCATTCCCCCCTCACCTGCCCTCTCCCCTCCTCCCATAGAACTGCTTCCTCTTGCCACCTTTATGAGAGATAATCCACCCCATTCTATCTCTCCCTATCTCCCTCTCTCAGTATGTTACTCTCTCATCCCTTAATTTCATTTTATTTCTTTTAGATATCTTCCCTTCATCTTCAACTCACCCTGTGTCTGCTCTCTCTCTTTTACATATATATATATAAAAACACACATATATATATACACATACATACACATACATACATATACACATAGATATATACATACATACACATTCACTTATATATATACATAAACATATATATATATATATATATATATATATATATGCATATTCCCTTCTGCTACCCTAATACTGAGGTCTCATGAATCATACACATCATCTTTCCATCTAGGAATGTAAACAAAACAGTTCAACTTTAGTAAGTCCCTTGCAATTTCCGTTTCTTGATTACCTTTTCATGCTTCTCTTGATTCTTGTGTTTGAAAGTCAAATTTTCTATTCAGTTCTGGTCTTTTCACTGAGAAAGCTTGAAAGTCCTCTATTTTATTGAAAATCCATATTTTGCCTTGGAACATGATACTCAGTTTTGCTGGGTAGGTGATTCTAGGTTTTAATCCTAGCTCCATTGACCTCCGGAATATCGCATTCCAAGCCCTTCGATCTCTTAATGTAGAAGCTGCCAGATCTTGGGTTATTCTGATTGGGTTTCCACAATACTCAAATTGTTTCTTTCTGGCTGCTTGCAGTATTTTCTCCTTGATCTGGGAGCTCTAGAATTTGGCAACAATATTCCTAGGAGATTTCTTTTTGGGATCTATTTGAGGAGGTGATCGTTGGATTCTTTCAATTTCTATTTTGCCTTGTGGCTCTAGAATATCAGGGCAGTTCTCCTTGATAATTTCTTGAAAGATGGTATCTAGGCTCTTTTTTGATCATGGCTTTCAGGTAGTCCAATAATTTTTAAATTATCTCTCCTGGATCTATTTTCCAGGTCAGTGGTTTTTCCAAGGAGATATTTCACATTGTCTTCCATTTTTTCATTCCTTTGGTTCTGTTTTATAATATCCTGATTTCTCATAAAGTCACTAGCTTCCACTTGCTCCAATCTAATTTTTAAAGTAGTATTTTCTTCAGTGGTCTTTTGGACCTCCTTTTGCATTTGGCTAATTCTGCCTTTCAAGGCATTCTTCTCCTCATTGGCTTTTTGGAGCTCTTTTGCCATTTGAGTTAGTCTGTTTTTTAAGGTGTTGTTTTCTTCAGTGTATTTTTCAGTATTTTTTTGGTTCTCCTTTAGCAAGTCATTGACTTGTTTTTCATGGTTTTCTCGCATCCTTCTCATTTCTCTTCCCAATTTTTCCTCTGCTTCTCTAACTTGCTTTTCCAAATCCTTTTTGAGTTCTATGGCCTGGGACCAGTTCATGTTTTTCTTGGAGGCTTTTGTTGTAGGCTCTATGACTTTGTTGTCTTCTTTAGGCTGTATGTTTTGGTCTTCTTTGCCACCAAAGAAAGAATCCAAAGTCTGAGACTGAATCTGGGCACGTTTTCGCTGCCTGGCCATATTCCCAACCAACTAACTTGACCCTTGAGTTTTTCAGTGGGGTATGACTGCTTGTAGACTACGAGTTCTATGTTCCACGTTTGGGGGGGAGGTGCCAGCTCTGTCAGACCCGCACTACTCCTTCCCCAAGAACCCCCAGTCCAGACTGGGCTTAGATCTTCAGCAGGCTGTTGCACTCCTGCTCTGATCCGCCACTTAATTCCTCCCACCAGGTGGGCCTGGAGCCGGAAGTAACAACAGCTGTAGCTGCCTCACCTCCGCTGCCCCCAGGGCTGGAAGCCGAACTGCGAACTCCTTCCACTCCTGCAGCTTTTCCCACTAACCTTCTCCGCAGTCTTGGTGTTTGTGGGTCGAGGGGTCTGGTAACTGCCGCAGCTCACATATTCAGGGCGCTAGGGCCCCCTCCGCCCGGCTTCTGGTCTGGATGGTCCACGCTGCTCAGGCTGGGCTCTGCTCTACTCCGTTCCCAGCTCCCAGCTCCGTGTGGAATAAACTTCACCCAGAGACCATCCAGGCTGTCCTGGGCTGGAGCCCTGCTTCCCTCTGCTGTTCTGTGGATTCTGCCATTCTAGAATTGGTTCAGAGCCATTTTTATAAGTTTTTGGAGGGACTCGGGTAGGGAGCTCACTCTAGTCCGTGCTTACCAGCTGCCATCTTGGCTCCGCCCCGTCTTTGCAGAACTTTGAAGAAGATTGTGGTTCAGGATTAGGATGTGCTCCTTCCCCTCCGTGCCTCACCCTCCCGCCCCAGCTTATTGTAATGTTTGATGCATTATAAGTTGAGTTGATTGTTTCTTTTGTAATGATTTTAGAAATAGTCATATTTTACTTCATATTTTAAGTTTTCATAAGGGATTAATAAATTGTTATATTTTACTCATCTAACATAATTTAAATGGACACTAGCAAGAAACGTGAGTTAAAATCAGTGCCTTGCAATAGCATATTTGATGCTTTTTATCCACTTTAGTAATTTCATTGAAAAAATTGCAGTAATCTATAGTTTGTAGTCATTTGTACTCTTTCATCCCTCTTTTTCTTGAATGTGAGTTGCACTAGCTTGAAAATTTTTCTGTCAGTGAATTCTTTTAAAAGGCAAAATTTTTTGATTTGGAAACTAATGGTGAATTTTCTTAGCATGTAATTTAAAGCATTTACACAGCAGGGCTGTAGGGTTATACTCTGAAGCTTAAAATATTTGATCTATTTAACATTGCATGGGGAAGGTTTGATAATGACAGATAACTTAATAAAATAGAAATGTTCCAGTGTAGATGCAAAATATACCAGTTAAGGTTTGAATTTATTCACTTATTTCTGCCGGAACCAATGAGCAAGAATTATTCGACTGATTGTAGTTAGCCTTGTGACATTAGTCTTTATGGTATACTTATTTTGTTGCATAGTATTTACTATATCTTCAATTTTTAAGTAATCATGAATTTGAAAAATCATAACTTTAAAGATAACATTGTTTACTATGTGCTTAGGAGAAAAAGAATTCTGTCTGCTGCCTACTGCCTTATTCTCATTTTTGTAGACTACTTTGCTTACTCATTTACCCTTCTAGGTTCCTTTTATTCAATATTTGTAAAATAATGGTAATAGACTAGGCTGAATGCCAAGTTCTCTTCTAATTCCAAAATTCTGTGCTTCTGTGATTATGGTGCCATGTCATCTCAAATGCTGTTTTCAGAGCCAGGTGTGGTACATGTCTCTAATCCTTGATATTGAGGAGTCTAAGGCTGTTAGCACTGGGTATGATGACATCTTTCTTTCCCTATTCATATGTATAATTTTATTCTGTTCACCTAAAATTTTTTTTTGTATGTTTAGAATTTATCCAACACCAAAAAAAGAACATTTCCATATGCAAAGTAGAACAAAAAGGAGGATTATATGTGAAATCATATAACTATTACTTGTGGCTTCTTTTAAAAAATTATATAACATGCAACTTTCAAAACTATTCTTCTTATTTGTGTTTTTTCTAAGCCTTCTGTTCTTTTCTGTGAATTTTTAAAATAAGCTTCAATGACCCTCTTGTGTTTCTTTTCATTTGGGATGGGGGTAACTTTATGTAGTATTTAGCTTTATGTAGTGATTAAAGATCTTCCCTGCCCATTCAATAGGGCCTTTACTTACACCCTTTACTTACTAGGTGTGAGGCCCCAAGCCCACACCCTTTTGCTATTTAGATCTGGAGAGTTGTGAAACCCTCAGGACCCTAAGGAGAGGTGCTAAGACCAGAGCCAGTTCTTTGTGCACTGAGTTCTAGCCCATCAGATGTCCATGAATTCAGCCAATCAGAGACTGAATTCTAGCCAGTCAGATGTGGCTAGGACTGTATATAGAGAGAGCCCAGATCTGAGAGCAGTAGAATTGAGACACAGACTTCAAGAAGACGAAAGAGACTGCAGAGTGGAGACTGCAGACAAGAGAGTTGCGGAGATCAAAGAGCTGAGAATCTACAGCATCAAGACGCTGGAGAACTGAGAATCCAGGAGACTGCAAGGACTCTGAGAACTGTGACGGCTTTCAGAACTTTGGAGAGGAGCAGGCAAGTAGACAGGATTCGTGAGTGATTGATTACAGGAAGGCACTAGCAGGGGGGAAGGTTATAGGTTGACTTGGTTCCTTGCTATAACACTGTTTTATAATTTCCTTGTTGCTATTGGGCTTACTGGTTTTGGAATATAATTACTGCTATATCAAATTGGGGTTATTGGTCTTGGGACTGGATCCTAAAGAAGTGTTATACTTCCTTTGCCTCTACCTAGAGAGTTTTTCATACTTTGTGATTCTGAACCATACAGGCATGTTCTTGGTCATCCTTGAAGTCATGAATCTTGCCTTAGTGATACACTTTATTGCTTGCTTTGCCTTTCAAAACTCCTTCCCCAAATTAAAAAAAAAAAAGAAAAGCACTATTCTCGTAACAAGCATAGTCAAGCAAAACTGATCCGCATACTTTCCATGTACAGGAATGTTTGTCTCGTTCTGCAGGTCTTTCTTCGTCATTGGTCTTCCAAATTGCTGGTTGGTCATTGCATCTGTCAGAGTTCTTAAGTCATTCCATGTTGATTTTTTTCTTTGTAGTGTTGTTAGAATTTAAATTGTTCTCCTGGTTCTGCTCACTACATCAGTTTTTACAAGTTGTTTCCTTGACTTGTAGCCCATAGCCTACATTTTGTTGATGCAACTGTGGGTTTTGATGATGTTCTTTTGAAATAAGCAAGGAGTATTATTTGGCAGAACTGCAGAAATGGAGACTAGTAAGGCAGAGCCTTAGGAATAGATCTCATATTTGGGGACAGGAGGGAAAAGAAGAGAAAACAAAAGAACCTGAATACTAAAAGGGTACCTGAGGAATCAAGTGAGCAGGACTGCAGTTGGCATCCAGGAGGATAGAATGAGATGATGAATCAAGAGTTAACATACCCAGGTTCTAGTAGCAATTTATGCTGCAAGTTAACCTTGCACAGGTTAGGTGATGTCTCGATTTCAGTTTTCGTATTTGGAAAATGAGGAGTTTGACCTAGAATGTCATGATTCTGAGAGAGTGATTACTATAAGCCTTAGAAAAAGCAGACTTGTAGTTGACTTTGATTTGAGTGAGGGAGGGCCATACAAGGTCAGCAGCCTTACTTTCTCCTCCAGAGAACATCTGGGTGTGGTCTGATATTCACCAAGAGGACTGGAGATGGCCCAGGATGCCTTGGAAGACCCTGGCCCTTTCAGGCTAAGGTCTTTTCAGGTACTCACTTTGAGTGAGGTAATGCCCATTCAGTGAATAGGCCTCTTTAAGAATTTAATCCAGGGATGGCCCCTTTAATCAAAATTTAGAGGAAAAAAAAATCAAACTGGGAGGGGAAGACCCTGAGTGTTCCTGGCCTAAAGAGAAACAGTTACTATTTAGCATTTACATTCACTCTGTGCCAGGAGGGCAGGGACCTATCCTCCAATCTATGAGCTCCAGAGTGAATTAGGTTTAAGGATTGGTTTTGAGAAAGAAATCTAGCCAGTAAACCCGGAAGTTAAGGAGGCAGCCTTTACCCATCAAAATGTACGTTCCTTTGGGCAGAGCACTGAGAGGGAGAGGGGAGAGGGAGAGGGAGAGTCCTCTTTCAGAATGAAGGACAAACACAACCTGTGAGTAGCCTTCCCTTTCCCCCTCACTTGAATCAAAGTCAACTATAAGTCATGTCATCATTTCCCTGATATCATGGTCCTCTTTGAGAATGAAAGGCAAACACAACAGAAGAAAAAGCAGAAGAAAACAAGGATTCTCAGTAAGTGATGGCTCTAGATCTATTATAGACCAAGGATAGCAAGGCTAATGGAATTTAACAGACCAGAGGCTCCCCCAAGGAAGAAATTTAATGAAGAAGAGTTATTACCTAAGGTTCCCTACTAGACTATAACATGAGGTCAGGAACCATGTCTGAGCTGATCTTTGGATCTCTCTTAAGTCCTAATAAGTCTGGTTCCTTTAGGACTGGAGCTCTGCCTTGTTCTCCACAATATTTCTAGGAATAAAGCCCTGCTCTTCACCACAGTCCCTACAATAGGATCTGTCATATCTGCTCCTAGAGCTCCAGGCTTGCTTGGAGGTCGGCCTACTGCCCACCACTAGGCACCCTTAAGTTCTTGTGCTTCTCCTACCTACTTGGATGCCTCCATGCTGCTTTTGTGGAAACTTTTTGGACCGAAGTCCTATCCTTAGTGGGTCCATCTAGTCTCTGGGTCCAGGCTATCTTCAGCCTGGACTGTCACTTGAACTCTGATACCAACAAAGTCAGGATCCCTTAACTGGCATATATAAATTTGGGTGGGAAATAGGATATTGGTATTTACATTCATAACTTTTATCAAGGGTGAATTAGCACTATGTCACATCAGCAACTGTGTCAGGAATGAAAAAGTGGAAGACAATGTGAAATATCTCATTGGAAAAACCACTGGCCTGGAAAATAGATCCAGGGGAGATAATTTAAAAATTATTGGACTACCTGAAAGCCATGTTCAAAAAAAGAGCCTAGATATCATCTTTCAAGAAATTATCAAGTAGAACTGGCCTGATATTCTAGAGCCAGAGGGTAAAATAGAAATTGAAAGAATCCACTGATCGCCTCCTGAAAAAGATCCCAAAAAGAAAACTCCTAGGAATATTGTTGCCAAATTCCAGAGCTCTCAGGTCAAGGAGAAAATACTGTAAGCAGCCAGAAAGAAACAACTTGAGTATTGTGGAAACACAATTAGGATAACACAAGATCTAGCAGCTTCTACATTAAGGGATTGAAGGGCTTGGAATATGATATTCTGGAGGTCAATGGAGCTAGGATTAAAACCAAGAATCACCTACTCAGCGAAACTAAATATCATGCTCCAAGGACTTTCAAACTTTCTCAGTGAAAAGACCAGAGCTGAATAGAAAATTTGACTTTCAAACACAAGAATCAAGAGAAGCATTAAAAGATAAACAAGAAAGAGAAATCATAAGGGACTTACTAAAGTTGAACTGTTTTGTTTACATTCCTACTTGGAAAGATGATGTGTATAATTCATGAGACCTCAGTATTAGTGTAGCTGAAGGGAATATACATATATATGTATATATGTGTGTGTGTATATATATATATATACATATATACACACACATATATAGTGTGTGTGTATACACACACACACACACACACACATATATATATAGAGCGAGAGCGAGAGAGAGAGAGAGAGGGCACAGGGTGAGTTGAATATGAAGGGATGATATCTAAAAAAATAAAATCAAATTAAGGGATGAGAAGAATATATTGAGAGAGGGAGAAAGGGAGAGATAGAATGGGGTAAATTATCTTGCATAAAAGTGGCAAGAAAAAGCAGTTCTGTAGGAAGGGAAGAGGGGGGAGGTGAGGGGGAATGAGTGAATCTTGCTCTCATCAGATTTGACCTGAGGAGGGAATAACATACATACTTAACTGGATATCTTACCCCACAGGAAAGTAGGGCGAAGGGGATAAAAAAAGGGGATGATAGAAGGGAGGGCAGGTAGTAGGAGGAGGTAATCAAAAGCAAACACTTTTGAAAAGGGACAGGGTCAAGGGAGAAAATCGAATAAAGGGAGATAGGATAGGAAGGAGCAAAATATAGTTAGTCTTTCACAACATGAGTGTTGTGGAAGGGTTTTACATAATGATACACATGTGGCCTATGTTGAATTGCTTGCCTTCTTAGGGAGGGTGAGTGGGGGGAGAATTTGGAACTCAATGTTTTAAAAGCAGATGTTCAAAAAAAAAGTTTTTGCATGCAACTAGGAAATAAGATATACAGGCAATGGGGCATAGAAATCTATCTTGCCTTACAAGAAAGTAAGGGAAAAGGGGATGGGGGGGAGTGGGGTGACAGAAGGGAGGGCCGACTGGGGAATGGGGCAATCAGAAATATATACCATCTTGGAGTGGGGGGGATGGTAAAAATGGGGAGAAAATTTGTAATTCAAACTCTTGTGAAAATCAATGCTGAAAACTAAAAATATTAAAGAAATAAATAAAGAGTGAAAAAAAATAAAAAAGTTTGGTCCTTAGTTTCCTTCAGCTAGGCTAAAAGATATGGCTAGAAATCATGGTTCCACAGAAAAATTCAGGAATATCGCTTTTTGAGTAAATGAAAAAAAAAAACATTTATTAAGCTCTTGATATGTACCAGGCACTGTGCTAAATGCTGAGGATTCAAATACAAAAGAGGATCAGTTTCTACTCACTAGGAAATAGGCATGAGATAACCTAGTGGAGCGATGCCTAGGGAAAGGTGTTTTATCTTGCAGTTAATTGTTCTTTAAAGGTTTGGTAGAGTTCATTTGTGAATTCATTTGGGCCTGGGAAATTTTTCCTTGGAGAATTCAATGATGGCTTGTTCGATTTCTTTTTCTAAGATAAGGTTATTCAAGAATTCTCTATTCTGTTAATCTGGGCAGTTTACATTTTTGTAAATATTTTTTATTTCACTTAGGTGGTTAGATTTATTGTCATACAGTTGGGCAAAATAGCTCCTAATAATTGCTTTAATTTCCTCTTCATTGGTGGTGAGTTCACACTTTTCATTTTTGATACTAGTAATTGGCTTTTTTCTTAATTTTTTAAAATCAGATTAACCAGTGGTTTATTTTATTGGTTTTTGAAAATAAAATCAGCTCCTAGTTTTATTTATTAGTTCATTGGCTTTCTTCCTTCCAATTTTATTAATGTCTCCTTTGATTTTCAGAATTTCCAATTTGGTGTTTAATTAGCGATTTTTAATTTGTTCTTTTTCTAGTTTTTTTTTTGTTTTGTTTTGTTTTTAGTGGCATGCCCAGTTCATTGATCTGCTTTTTCTTTTATTGATGTCAGCATTTAGAGATATAAATTTTCCTCTAAGTACTGCTTTGGCTGCATCCCATAAATTTTGGTTTCTATGATTTGTTCTTTGACCCACTCATTCTTTAGTATTAGATCATTTAGTTTCCAATTAATTTTTAATCTATGTTTCCATGGCCTTTTATTGAACATAATTTTTATTGCATTATGATCTGAAAAGGAGGCATTTAATATTGCTGCTTTTCTACATGTGGTTGTGAGGTTTTTTCCCCTCTAATACATGGTCAGTTTTTGTGCAGTTGCCATATACCACTGAGAAAAATATGTATTTCTTTTTATTCCCATTCTGTTTTCTCCCAAAGTTTGTCATATCTAACTTTCCTCAAATTCTAATTCTATTCTTATCTTTAACTTCCTTCTTGTTTATTTTTTGGTTAGATTTATCTAGTTCTGTAAGGGGAAAGTTGAGTTACCTCACTAGTGTGGTTTTACTGTCTATTTCCTCCTATAGCTCATTTAACTTTTCCTTTAAGAATTTGGATGCTATACCATTTGGTGCATGTATGTTACTTCACTGTCTGGTACCTTTTAGCAAAATGTAGTTTCCCTGCTTATCTCTCTTAATTAGATCTAGTTTTGCTTTTGCTTTGTCCAAAGTCATAATTGCTACTCCTGCTCTTTTTACTTCAGCTGAAGCTTAATAGATTCTTCTTCAGCTTTTTTACCTTTACTCTATGTGTGTGTGTGTGTGTGTGTGTATGTGTGTGTTTGTCTGTCTGTCTGTCTGTCTCTCTCTGCTTCAAGTGTGTTTGTTGTAAACAACATACTTTAGGATTATACTCAGTTTTGCTGGGTAGGTAATCCTAGTTCCTTTGCCATCTATAATATCTTATTCTAAGCCCTCCGATCCTTTCATGTAGAAGCTGCTACATTTTGGGTTATCCTGACTGTGGCTCCATGATATTTGAATTGTTTCTTTGTGGCTGCTTGCAATATTTGCTGACCTGGTAAGTCTGGAATTTGATTATCATATTCCTAGGAGTTTTCATTTTGGGATTCCTTTCATTGTAGTCTTTCAGTTTGTATTTTAGCCTTTGGTTCTAGGATATCAGGAATATCGAGTTTTCCTTGATAATTTCTTGAACTATGATGTTTGGACTTCTTTTTTGATCATGGTTTTCAGGTAGTTCCATAATTCTTAAATTATCTCTCCTTGATCTGTTTTCTGAGTCAGTTGTTTTTCCAGTGAAATATTTCATATATTCTTTCATTCTTTTGATTTGGTTTTTATTGTTTCTTGGTGTCTCATGGAATCATTAGCTTTTGCTTGCTTGTACTTCCTTTTCCATATGACCAATTCTACTTGTAGAGGAGTTCTCTTCTGTGAATTTTTGTGCCACTTTTAACATTTGGCCTATTCTTTTTTTTTAAGGTGTTATTTTCTTCAGTATTTTTTTGTGCCTCCCTTACCAAGCTGTGACTCTTTGTTGCATCATTTTCATTTCTTTTCTCCATTTTTCCTTTGCCTCTCATTTGATTTTTAAAATCTTTTTTTGAGCTCTTCCAGGGCCTGAGACCAATTCACATTTTTCTTTGAAGAGTTGCATGTAGCTGCTTTGATCTCAGTGTCTTCTTCTGAGTTTATGTTTTGATCTTTCCTGTCACAATGGTAACTTTCTACAGTCAAGTTCTTTTTTTTTTTTATGCTTGCTCACTTCCCCATCCTTTTTCTTTACTTTTAACTTTGTGTTAAAGTTGGGCTCTGCTCCTGGGGATGGGGGTGTACATAGTCCCAAGCTAGCTCTGAGGTTCTTCAAGTTTCAATTCCTCCAAAGTGGTATGATACAAGGAGAGGTGTGGTTAATGTTCTCCTGACCTGTGCCCTGGTCAGTGAGTGACCATAGGCACTCTTTCTCACCTTGAAACTGTGACCAGCATCTCTACTCCCACTAGTCCTCCTCCTTGCCCTGGGACTACAGCGCAGAACCATGCAACTGCAGTGTTATAGAGTCCTGCCTCCAGTGTTAACAAAGGGTCCCCTGCAATCTCCTCTTACCAGTTTTCTGATCCCCTTAGTGCGTGTGGCCCTAGAGCACCAGAAATCTCTGCTGCTGCTGCTGCTGCTGATAATTCCACTGTTGATTCAGTGGCTTCCAAGGTCTGCTGCTGGTTTGCTGGGGCAGGGCCTGTTTTGGCAAAGCCTTCACTGGACTGTGCTCTACTCTCACCTAGTGAGACAGACCTTTCCTTCTGACCTTCTAAGTCATTTTGGGCTGGAAAATTGTTTCATCTTGTCTTTTTTTTTTTTTTTTTGGCTCAGCCACTCTGGAATTCCTTCTGTGGCATTGTTTTAATGTTTAGAGGGGAATTTGGGAGAGCTCAGGTGAATCACTGTGATTACTCTGCCATCTTGGCTCCACCCTCCATGAATTGGTTTTAAAAAAAAATGAGAACTGTATTCCATTATAATTGGCATACTTGTAATCTTATATATTTTATCTTATACGTTTAAAAAACAATATTCCAAGGAGGAGTCTGTAGGTTTCTTCACTGGGCTGTTGAAGGAGGGTGAGGGGTCTGCTATACAAAAAAAGGGAAGAACCAAACAAACTTCTATCCAAAATAGGTAAAATTAGGGGCAGCTAGGTGGCGCAGTCAGTAGAGCACCGGCCCTGAAGTCAGGAGGACCTGAGCTCAAATCCGGCCTCAGACACTTGACACAGGTACTAGCTGTGTGACCTTGGGCAAGTCACTTAACCCCAATTGCCCTGCCCCCCCCCAAAAAAAGCAAAAACAAAATGGGTAAAATTAAAAAAAAAACAAACAACAACTTAACTGTCACCTAATGGATGAAGGTTCAGTTATATTGAAAATTCATGTATGTGGAATACTTCCTCATATATTGCCAGTATACCAAATAGTATTTTGTCTTTAAGAAATATCCTTTTGCTTCCTAAATAGTAGATATATTGTAATTTTTAAGATGAAAATTGCATATTTTACTTTGCTTTTATCAGCTAGAGAGCATGGCTTAGCAATCTTAGGGTCAAATTATATTTTGGAGCTGCTGAAAATTTCCAGCCTTTGAAGACAGTTAAATTGATATATGGGTTTTGGCCATAAGTGAGAATCAAAAATCAGGCAATACTGAGAAAAGAAGTTTAGCCTACCATATGATCTGTTTCTTTTCTTGAAACTAGGAAGTTTTGATCAAGTAAAAATCCACCTTATTTTATACCATCAAACCAATGTTTCCAGGTGCCTGTATGCCCTATATGGCTTGTTTACTAGCCTGTTGAATTTATGTCAAAAATACAAGTTGATGATAACCTCAGTTGACAGATTGTTAGTGAGGTTTAAGATCTTCCTAACATGAAAATGAATGAGTGTTGCATTTTATATTATTTATTTTAATGGGTGTCTTATTCCTCCTTTTTCTTTCCAGGTTAGCATTACCCTAGTGCCTAGATTTGAAATCTGAGCTCAGATAAAACAGCGTTGTACTTTCCTTGTAAATCCCTAGACCACTCCTTGTACTTGTCTCACATTGGATCATTGTGAAGATGCCTAAACCTGTCTGGGATCGATTTGACAAAAGGGGTTGAACTTGGAGTTCAGATGGGATAAGATGCCTCTTCTGTCTTCTATGAGGCACATCCTGATCTCTCCCTCCTGTGGAATCTTAAAGAATTTATTTTATATGTCACTAACTTGATCCTTAACATAATCCTACATTTTTTTCATACATTTTTCATGCATTTGATTTTTGTTTTTCCCTTTGGTATCTTCTAAGCTGGTCTCCTCATTTTAGTGTATAGACTGTTCTCCATTTCTCAATATCACCCTCTGTGCCAAGTGGCCCTCAGTAAATACTTTGATTCTCAAAGAAAGACTCCCTCTAGGCTAGGCCTAGAGATTAAGTAGTTTAATTAAGAAGAATAGTGACCTCAGGTAGAAGGAACTGCAAAGGGAAAAAGAGAATGGTAACAGGAAGTATCTGAGAGAGACTTTAATAGTTTTAAACTAGTGGAATTTTAAGTGGTACTCATAAGTTACTTTAGTTAAGTGACACTAGACACTCTAGTCAAGGTTAGACTGAGTTGAACTGGTTGCCTGATCAGGACAGCAGGAGACCAAGATAATTAATCAGTAAACATTTATTAAGCATCTACTATTTTCCAGGCACTGTGCTAAGTGCTGGGGCTTCAAAAAGAGGCAAAAGACAGTCCTGCCCTCAAGGAGCTTGTGGTCTATCGAGGGAGACAAGAATTAAACAAATATGTACAAAGCAATCCATATGTAAGATATGTAGGATAAATAGGAAATAACCCACAGAAGGAAGGCACCAGAATTAAAGATAAGAGACATACCACTAAAAAAGAAGGGAAAGTAGATAAAGGTTATGGACCGAAGGGCAGTAATTGCAGGATAAATTTATTCCCTTCTGATCTTTTGTGGTGACTGTGGAAAGTTAACCATGACGGAGGATCTAGCTAACTGAGCATGTATTCCATTTAGAGTATGCCAAATCAAACTGATTAATTATATATAACATATATATTATATATATAATATATACATATATGTGTATATATGTATAAAATATATATACATATACATATGTGTGTGTGTGTGTGTGTGTGTGTATAATTATATATAACATTCAACCCAGTTGTCTCCAAGAACTGGAGAATGAACTATTTTAATCCCTCTTTTGTTTACATAGTTGATCAAAATGGTGGTATTATATGGGCCTATCCACATATATGGACTTTGTATAGATGTCAGTAATCTATTTGTAAGTATGTAGAGTGGACCTCTGGGATCATGTTTAAATACTTCAGTGGAGCTGTGATCTCATCCATTCATTCCTTCATTTCAGATCATAACCCCTCCACCCATCCTCCTGTGTACTCACTGTTTGTTCTTCCATAGAGTCTTCACGGAGGATGTATCTAAAATTGAACATCTGAACTGCCAGTGTCTTATTCCTTGCTCTCATTTAAATCCTTGATAATATTTCCTAAGCCATTTTCGTGTATGGATCATTATAGGAAATATCCTATAGCTTACTTGTGTTCATATATCTTTCCATTGCCCTTCTGATCATCTGCAGCTTTGATCATTCAGAGACAGTGATGTTCCAAAATATGTAACCATAAAGGGTGCCAAGAGAACCTTTGTATTAAAAAGATGGATTTTATGCTAGTGAGAGGCTTGAGGTCACTAAATACACATTGTGTATTTTCCAAAATGAAATCTCAAATGCCTTCTCAGTGAAAGCCATGATTACTTAAGAGATTGGTCTAAAAAATCCATCCAGGAAAAAAAAAAGTAATGAATGAAAAATGCCTATTCATTTGGATGGCTAGTCTGTTGAATTAGCACATTACTACATATATCTGAGATGCACATTGCAGGTAGGCAGTGAGTTGGGCTCATAATTGAACAGAGTAGGCTGTGTTATATGTTTCAAATTGTTGATTACAAAATATTGAGAATGTCTGAAGATTTTTTTTTTGGTCTTTATATGGCTGATTTTAAAGTTACTTTCATTCAGTAGTGTGCCATTTTATCTGGCAATATCCCCTTTACTAGTTAAGCTCATTAAGTTACTTCTAAGGGAATGAAGAATTGCAAATAACTCTGTTGACCAGTAGAGCTAAGTCATCTCATGTCAGTGCCCTACAAATAACTCTTAGGATTAAAAATTGGAGATGCCCCAAGGACCCTTGTGTACATTAGGCTGTCAGATTGATGTACATACACATTTACCTCAGATGCATGAAAACCTCATATGGGAAATATCTGATTTACTAACTAAGCAAGGGACATTTACTAGCTGTGTGACCCTGGTCAAGTCACTTAACCCTGTTTGCCTCAGTTTGCTCATTTATAAAATGAGCTGGAGAAGGAAACGGCGAACCACTCCAGGGTCTTTGCCAAGAAAACTCCAAATGGGGTCATGAAGAGTCGGACATGACTGAAACAACTGAACAATAACAATAAAGGATGAAGATATAGATCACAAAAGTTATATGAAACAATTCACTGACAATGCTAAGATTTCTGTAAATAGCAAGTTTCCTTGGTGCATAAAAGGCATCATTCGGCAGTTCAAAGAAACCTGTATCTGAAGTCAGATCTTGGATGGGAATCCTGGCTTGGCCCACCCAAAGTGCTTTAGGCATTTACTGCACTCCCTTTAAATATGAACAGTGTGTGTATATATAAACATATCTATCCATCCATCCACCTACCTATCTATCTATCTATCTATCTATACATATATGTATATATATCTATATATCTATATTTATATATATGTATCTGGAAAGGAAAAGGAACTAGGTCCCTGCCCTTGACCTTACCTTTGTCAGGGAAGATAAGACATATATATAAAAAAGAATAATCCTAACTTGATATACAAGCAATTCAGTAGTTCAATTTTCTAAACATTTGTTAAGAGCCTGCTGTATACCAGACACTCTGCTAAGCACTGTGGATACAAATAAAGACATTTCTTACTCAAGCAGTTTACAATCTTTTGGGAAAGACAACACAAAAGGAAGTGGGAAAGCAAGAGGCATGGGAGAACACCAGGGGATACCTAATGTGAAGGCACCATCTCTGGAGTTCAAAAGAAGTAGAACTGTGAATAGAAAATGGACAGTTAGTTGGAAACTCCAGCTTTCCAGCACTCTATAAAGAGAAACTTTGGGGGGAATTTTAGCCCTCCAATCAGGAGAGAGAATCCTAAGGGAAGTGGGAAGCTGTTGATGAGATTTCAGGTGATCAGTTTCTCTTAGATGGGGAATCAAACCAAGCAGAACTACAGATGGAAAGTGGAGAGTTGAGCATCTGTGTTAGTGTGGTACAGACTTTAAAAAGATGTTTTCTTCTTTTACTTATGTGCTGATGGATTATAAATTTAAAACCAGAAGGGACCTGACAAACTGTCTTGATCTCGTATGATAGGTGAAGAAACCGAGGATTGGCAGGACAAGGTCATGTGACCAAGGTCACCTAGACAGTAAATTGCAGAGCCAAAATTCAAACTTGGTCCCTCTGCCTCCAAACCAGTACTCTTTTCCAGTGTAACACACTTCCTAACTCAATAGGCTGCCCATCCAATCTCATGTCCTAGAAGAGTTGATAGATGTTCTCCTTCCACTTGGTTTTTCTTACGTACATTTTTAGGCCTATCTCTTTTGGGTCTTGTTGAAGAGAGATTCTGGGGCTTGATGAAATCAGCACCATGTCATCTACAAACAGGAACATCTGGAGGACTTTACCTTTCCTTGGGAACCTTTCTTTCATTTGAACTCTCCACAGAATGACATCTGTGACAATGGCAGGTGCTTCTGACAAGCACATATTTATGCTTCTTTTCGTCTTGAGAGTCAGAAAAGCACAGAACAAAGTTGTATCTGTGGCTGCTTTTATCAAGGAGCCTTATATGATTTTGCCATATGCACAGAAGAAACCTTGTTGAAGAGCTTGATTCTTTTTTCATATTGAATCTAATATTTTTTTTAATAATCTGTGATTTATATCACAGAATTCAGTGGGATTTTGTATTCATTAAAAACCTTTTGGTCACTTGTTTGATCGTAAATGAAGATCAGATCTACTGTGGAAAATTATTTGTTAAAACCTGTTTTTCCATCCTTTTTTATATATTTTTTTAAATTAAGATTTTTATTTTTAGTTTACAACACTCAGTTCCCCATGATTTTGAGTTCCAGATTTTCTTCCCCGCTGCCCCTCCTCCCTAAGACAGCATGGCATCCGATATATCTTCTACATATAACTTCACATTAAATTTATTTACACAGTAGTCAAGTTGTAAAGAAGAATTATGACCAATGGAATGAATCATGGGAAAGAAGAAACAAAACCAAAAAAACAAAAACATAAGAGAAAAAAAAACAAAAGAGAAAAAAGGAGAGCAAATAGTTTGCCTCAATCTGCATTCAGACTCCATAGTTCTCTCTGTAGATAGCTCTCTCCATCATGAGTCCTTTGGAGTTGTCTTTGAACCTTGTATTGCTGAGAAGAGCCAAGTATATCAAGGCTAGTCCTCACAGAATCAATATATCTGTGGTTGTGTATAAGGTTCTCCTGGTTCTGCTCCACTCACTCAGCATTATATCATGTAGGTTTTTCCAGGTTATTATGAAGTCTGTATCTTCCCCATTTCTTATAGCACAATAGTATTCCTTTACATTCATATACCACAACTTGTTCAGCCATTCCCCAGTTGATGGGCATCCCCTTGATTTCCAGTTCTTTGCTACTATAAAAAGAGCCACTATAAATATTTTTGTACATACAAGTCCCTTTCCACCTGGTGTGATCTTTTGGGGATACAGCTGTAGAAGTGGTATTGCTGGGTCAAAGGGTATGGACATTTTTATACCCTTTGGGCATAGTTCCAAATTGCTCTCCAGAATGGCTGGATCAGTTCACAACTCCACCAGCAATGTAACAGTGTTCCAATTTTTCCACGTCCTCTCCAGCATTTATCATTTTCCTGTTTTGTCATGAGTTACCCGATCTGACAGGAGGGATGTAGTACCTAAGAGTTGTTTTGATTTGCATTTCTCTAATCAATAGTGATTTAGAGCATTTTGTCATATGCCTATAGGTATCTTTAATTTCTTCCTCTGAAAACTGCCTGTTCATATCCTTTGACCATTTCTCAATTGAGGAATGACTTGTATTCCTATAAATTTGGCTCAGTTCCCTGTATATTTTAGATGTGAGGCCTTTGTCAGAGACACTGGTTGTAAAGATTTTCTCCCAATTTTCTGCTTCCCTCCTAATCTTTGTTGCATTGGCTTTGTTTATACAAAAACTTTTCAATTTAACATAATCAAAATTATCCATGTTGCATTTTATAATGCTCTTTATCTCTTGTTGTGTCATGAATTCTTTCCTTTCCCATAAATGTGATAGGTAAACTATTCCTTGCTCTCCCAAACTGCTTATAGTATCAGCCTTTATTCCTAAATCATGAGCCCATTTTGACTTTATTTTGGTATATGGTGTAAGATATTGGTCTATGCCCAGTTTCTGCCCTACCATTTTTCAATTTTCCCAGCAGTTTTTTGTGAAATGGTGAATTCTTTGCCCAGAAGTTGGATTCTTTGGGTTGATCAAAGAGTAGATTTTTGGAGTCATTGACTACTACGTCATGTGTACCTATCCTATTCCACTGATCCACCACACTGTTTCTTAGCCAGTACCAAGTAGCTTTGATGACTGCTGTTTTATAGTACAGTTTAATATCTGGTATGGCTAGGCCACCTTCCATAGCATTTCTTTCCATTAATTTCCTGGATATTCTAGACCTCTTGTTCTTCCAAATGAATTTTGTTATTATTTTATCTAGCTCTGTAAAATAATTTTTGGTAGTTCGATTAGTATGGCGCTAAGTAAGTAAATTAATTTAGGTAAAATTGTCATTTTTATTATATTAGCTCAGCCTAACCATGAGCAACTGATGTTTTCCCATTTATTTATACCTGACTTTATTTGTGTGAAAAGTGTTTCATAATTATGTTCATATAGGCCCTGGATTTGTCTTGGCAGGTAGACTCCCAAATATTTCATAGTGTCTACAGTAACTTTAAATGGAATTTCTCTTTCTATCTCTTGCTGTTGGGCTTTGTTAGTAATGTATAGGAATTCTGAGGATTTATGTGGGTTTATTTTATATCCTGCAACTTTGCTAAAGTTGTTTATTATGTCAAGTAGTTTTTTACTCGATACTCTAGGACTCTAAGTGAATCATCATATCATCTGCAAAAAGTGATAATTTCATTTCTTCTTTGCCTATTCTAATTCCTTCAATTTCTTTTTCTTCTCTTATTGCTACAGCTAACACTTTTAGTACCAAATTGAATAATAGGGGTGATAATGGACATCCTTGTTTCACCTCTGATCTTATTGGGAATGCATCTAGTTTATTCCCATTACGAATAATGCTTGTTGATGGTTTTAGGTAGATGCTATTTATAATTTTAAGGAAGGCTCCATTTATTCCTATGCTTTCTCGTGTTTTTAATAGGAATGGGTGTTGTATTTTGTCAAAGGCTTTTTCTGCATCTATTGAGATAATCATATGGTTTCTGCTAGTTTTGTTGTTGATATGATGAATTATGCTGATAATTTTCCTAATATTGAACCAGCCTTGCATTTCTGGAATAAATCCTACTTGGTCATTGTGTATTATTCTTGTGATAAATTGCTGCAATCATTTTGCTAATATTTTATTTAAATTTTTTGCGTCAATATTCATTAGAGAAATTTGTCTATAATTTTCTTTCTCTGCTTTGACTCTTCCTGGTTTAGGTATAAATACCATATTTGTGTCATAAAAATAATGTGGTAGGACTCCTTCACCTATTTTCCCAAATAGTCTATAAAGTATAGCAATTAATTGTTCTTTAAGTGTTTGATAGAATTCACATGTAAAACCATCTGGCCCTGGAGATTTTTTCCTAGGGAGTTCATTTATGGCTTGCTCAATGTCTTTTTCTGAGAAGGGGTTATTTAGGTATTTTACTTCCTTTTCTTTTAACCTGGGCAATTTATATTTTTGTAAATGTTCATCCATTTCCCTAAGGTTGTCAGATTTATGGACATACAATTGGGCAAAATAATTCCTAATTATTGTTTTAATTTCATCTTCATTGGAGATGAATTCATCCTTTTCATTTTTGATACTGTTAATTTGCTTTTCTTTTTTTATATCATATTGACCAAAGGTTTATCAATTTTATTGGATTTTTCATAAAACCAGCTCTTAATTTTATTTATTAATTTAATAATTTTCTTGATTTCAATTTTATTAATCTCTCCTTTGATTTTCAGCATTTCTAATTTGGTATTTAATTGGAGATTTTCAATTTGTTCTTTTTCTAGCTTTTTCAGTTGCATGCCTAATTCATTGATCTCCTTTTTCTCTATTTTATTCATGTAAGCATTTAGAGATATAAAACTTCCCTTAAGAACTGCTTTTGCTGTGTCCCATAAGTTTTGGTATGTTGTCTCATTATTGTCATTCTCTTGAATGAAATTATTTGTTTCTCTGATTTGTTCTTTGGCCCACTCATTCTTCAGAATTAGATCATTTAGTTTCCAATTAATTTTTAGTTTATTTTTCCATGGTTCTTTATTACAAATAAGTTTTATTGCACCATGATCTGAAAAAGATGCTTTGACTACTTCTGTGAGATTTTTATGACCTAGTACATGGTCAGTTTTTGAGTATGTGCCATGTACCGCTGAGAAAAGTATATTCCTTTTTATCCCCATTCAGTTTTCTCCAGAGGTCTATCATATCTGCCTTTTCTAAAATTCTGTTCACTTCCTTAACTTCTTTCTTGTTTATTTTGAGGTTAGATTTATCATGTTCAGAGAGGGGGAGGTCGAGGTCCCCTACTATAGTTTTGCTGTCTATTTCTTCCTGTAACTCCCTTAACTTCTCCTCTATGACTTTGCATGCTTTACTACTTGGTGCATATATGTTAAATAATGATATTCCTTCATTGTTTATGGTGCCCTTTAGCAGGATATAGTGTCCTTCCTTATCTTTTTTACTTAGATCTATCCTTGCTTTTGCTTTGTCTGAGATTAGGATTGCTAATCCTGCTTTTTTTTTTTACTTTGGCTGAAGCACAATATGTTGTCCTCCAGCCTTTTACCTTTACCCTGTGTGTATCCCCCTGTTTCAGATGTGTTTCTTATAAATAGCATATTATAGGATTATGTTTTTAATCCAGTCTGCTGTCCGCGTTTTATGGGAGAGTTCATCCCATTCACAATCACGGTTATGATTACTACCTGTGTCTTTTTCTCCATCCTATTCTTGCCCCCCCGTTTATGCTTTTATTTCTCCCTTCTACTCCTCAACAGAGTTTTGCTTTTGACCGCTGCCTCCCTCAGTTTACCCTCCCTCTAGATTCCCCTCCCTTATCTTACCTTTTTCCCCTTGCTACTTCTTCCCTCCCTTCTGTCCACCCCCCTCCCTTTTCTTTCCCCTTTCCCCTCCTACTGCCTGTAGGACAAGTTTGATTTCTATACTTATCAGGGTATCTTGAACCAAATCCAATGGGAGTAAAGCTCAAATACTGCTTTTCTCCCTCCCTTCTTTCCTTCTCCTATAATATGTTTTTGTGCCTCATCATGTGATGTAATTTACCCTTTTCTACTACCTCCTTACCTCTTCTTCCAGAACCATCCCTTTATATCTCTTAATTATATTTTTTATCATTATATCAGTTATTTTATAGTGACACCCACAGTGTATGTATATCCCTTTCAACTGTCATAATAACTGTGCTATTCTCAAGATTGACATATGTATATGTATACATATATATGTATGTGTGTGTGTGTGTGTATATATATGTGTGTATATATATCTATCCATCTATCTATCTATATCTATCTATATCTATATATCTATATCTATATATATATATATATAAAACAAAATAATCCTGTATAAGGATGTAACTAATTTGCCTTATTGATTAAGAAGGCTTTTTTTTTCTGTTTACCTTTTTATGTCTCTCTTTCCAAGCAGATATTTCATGTTTTCTTCTATTTTTTCATTCTTTAGATTTTGTTTGACTGATTCTTGATGTCTCATAGAGTCATTAGCTTCTACTTGCCCAATTGTAATTTTTAATGTATTGTTTTCTTCCTTTAGCTTCTCCATCTCCTTTTCCATTTGGTTGATTTTACTTTTCAATGAGACATTTTCTCCATTTATATTCTGATTCTCCTTAACCACTTCGCTGATTTTACTTTTTAAAGATTTGTTTTCATCAGTGAATTTTTTTTCCATTTTTTCTTTTACTTCCCCAATTTGGTTTTTAAAATCCTTCTTGAGTTCTTCCAGGAATGCTTTTTGGTCTGGAGACCAGTTTACTTTACATTTTGAGGTTTTAGATGTAGGTATAGTGTCCATGCTCTGTCCTCTTCTGAATTGGTATTTTGATCTTCCCTGTCTCCATATCCTTCTTATATGTTCTGGGAGGATACAAGTTGATATTTATTGATGTCCACCTTGATCAGTTTTTTTTAAAGAAGTAATACTCTTCACTTTTTCAGTTTTATTCCCTCTTCTCAGATTTTTTTTACACTGCCAATGATTATGAAAATAAATTACTATAGAAACACTGGCAGATGTGTTCCAGTTTTTATTTATTTGTTCTTCTCCTTCCAGTTTCATCTATAAGTGTTTTTTGGATGATCTGTCTTAGTGAAGTGTCATGTCAAGCTTTTAGTTGTCATTTTCTCTTCCACTAAGTAAAATTTCATTTCTATGAAACTCTTGACTGAGCAGTTTTTTTTGGAATCTTGTAAGAGATTAGATCAAGATATTTTCTGATAGGAGATGAAAAATGTTTAGACTTATTAGAGATACTTACATTATATACTGCCTGGTTATCCTTTCTATAGATTATACATACATACCTTCCTGTTTTTCTTTCTTCTGCCCAGTTCCAGGCCATTTTCTTGTCCACAGCAGAAAAGAATATGGGGGGAAAATAAGTAGGTAAATTTCTTTTTTATTTTCAAAATTTTTTTTTCAGAAATTGCATGTAAAGACAATTTTTAGCATTCATTTTTTAAAATTGAGTTCCAAATTTTCTTCCTCCCTTGCTCACCTCCCCCCTTCCTGAGGTGGTAAGCATTTTGATATAGGTTATACATGTGCAATCATGGAAAACATATTTCCGTATTAGTCATGTGAAAGAAGACACGGACGAAAAGAAAAAAACACACCAAAAAGTGACAAATAATGTGCTTCTATCTGCATTCAGACTCTATCAGTTCTTTCTCAGGCTGTGAATAGCATTTTTCATCATGTGTCCTTTGGAATTGTCTTGGATCATTGTTTTGCTGAGAATAGCTAAGCCATTCACAGTTGATCAGTTACTGTGTTACAATGTTCTCTTGGTTCTGCTCACTTTACTTCCCATCAATTTGTGTTAGTCTTCCCAGGTTTTTCTGAAATCATCCTGCTTGTCATTTCTTATGGCACAGTAGTATTCCATTACAGTTATATACTGTAACTTGTTCAGCCATTTTCCAGTGGGTAGGCATCCCTTCAATTTCCAATTTTTTGTACTACAAAAAGCTGCTATGAATATTTTTCTAGAAATAGGTCCTCCCCCCATCTTTTTAAAAATCTTTGGAATACAGACCTAGTATTGGTATGGCTGGATCAAGCCCTTTGGTCATAGTTCCAAATTGCTCTCCAGAATGGTTGGATCACAGCTCTACCAATAGTGCATTAATGTCTCAATTTTTTCACATCCCCTCCAGCATTTATCATTAATCCTTTTTTGATAGGTGTGAGGTGGTACTTCAGAGTCATTTTAATGTGCTTTTTCTCTAATCAATATTTAGAGCATTTTTTCATGTGACTATAGATAGCTTTGATTTCTTCATCAGATAACTGGCCTGTTGATATCCTTTGACCATTTATCAATTGGGAAATGACTTGTATTCTTATAAATTTGGCTCAGTTCTCTATAAATTTGAGAAATGAGGCCTTTATCAGAGGCACTTACTATAAAGATTGTTTCCCAGGTTTCTGCTTTCCTCCTAATCTTGGTTGCATTGGTTTTGCTTGTGCAAAACTTTTTAAATTTAATATAATCAAAATTATCCATTTTGCATTTCATAATGTTCTCTATCTCTTGTTTGGTATAAACTCTTCCCTTCCAAAGTTCTGACAGGTAAACTATTTCTTGCTCTCTTATTTTGCTTGTGGTATTACCCTCTATGTAAATCATGTACCCATTTTGACCTTATCACTTGGTATATTGTTTAAAATGTTGGTCATATCTATTTTTTGATTAGTTGTGGATTTGTTTTTTCACCTTGAATAAAAGTTGTCTTGTTTCTTTTAGACCAAAAGAGAAAAATCATAGTTTGTAGGATATGAAATTGTAAAGATCTCTTTTGTCAAATGTGAGCTTTGCTTTAATACCTGAGGATTTTTAAGCTTGTGAATCAACAAAAAAGTTACTGAACTACTAGTTTTTGTATAAAGTTGGGTTATAGTCTGCATTGCATATAGTCTGCATATAGTTTATGCATTACAAACACTGAAATTTTACAATGGAATATTTGAAATAATGTCACTTGATTTTATAATGCTGATCATAGTGGACTATCCTAAAACATGATCTTTCATCTGGTCTACTTATTTATTGCGACTAATTTCTATGTTGTACCACAATTCCATTCTAAACACATGAACAATTATTATCTTTTAATTTGGCAATGGCACAATGTAGAAGGACACCTGAATTCTCAGGCAAATGAAATACCCAGTTACTTTTATTTAATTACTTATAAAAGTTACTTACTTTTCTAGCAAGCCACATGAAGTAGTTTAAAAAGTACTGGTGTTGAAAAAGAACTAAAGTACTAAGTACTTCAGTTCTAAGTACTTTAGTACTAAGTACTTTAGTTCTAAGTACTTTGGTACTTAGGAGTACTAGTACTTTAGTAATTAGTACTAAGTAATTTAGTACTAAGTTCTTGAAAAAGAACTAAGTACTACTAGATGTGACATCGTAGATAGTTACAACCTCAGTGAGCTTTAATTTCTTTATCTGTGAAATGGAGATAATAATATTTGTACTAGCTACTTTGCAGAGTGTGAGGAAAGAGCTTTTTATTAAAGCACTTAAAAATGAGAGATGTAATTATTACTTACAAAATTCTTTTTTTCTAAGGTATCTTTGACAGCTGCTATAGCTGCTTAAAATCCTTAGAAGGTCTTTACATGGGTTGTGGGAAGTCTCTGGGCACCTGGTCTTCTGGGTGGGGTGTGTGTGTCACTACCACTCCTTCCCTCCCTCCCCTATTATCAGTGAATACAGGGGTGCCTGAGACCTGAGGCACCCTCCTGCACACTTGTGATAGGTAAGACTTTCTCAGGTATATACATAAATACAGTGGAAACAGACACAGGGGGAAAGCTTCTCAGGTAACTTGATTTTCTAGAATTGTACAGCTTTCAAGCTCTGACCTGGCTCTCTTGCTCTCCCTCATGTCAATTTAGTTCTGTAGCTGTGGTACAAAGGCAAGTTTAGGAATACCAGTCCAGAAGCTTGGGCTCTCCATGCTTTTTATGCTTCCTACAGGCACCATTACTTTGGGAGAGGGATTGATGCCTTCCTTCTCACTAATGACTGCTGTCTTCTTGCTCCCACAGCTCAACTTTCTTGAGTCTTGTATTATGCTCTTTGAAAGGAAGAAGATTGACGTAAGGATTGTGAACTAGGAAGAATGGCCAAGCCTGGCTTAGAGTAAGTGTGACCTACTTTCTGTAAAGTCCACATAATTTAGACTTTATGTGCATGAAATTCCATTCCAATCATTTTCCTTCTTTTACATTAAATATCAATGCCAGCAACTCATTACTGAGATTTGATATAACAAACCATCATGCCTGGGTGAGGGCAAGGAAAGATTGGTAAGAATATCACTGTCGGTTTCATACCTCTATGGAGTTATAACCACCAATAGATTAAGGAAGAATGCTGTTGTCTAGCCCAGAGGCTCTGTGGTCACTGCTTTGCTGTGTTCCGGTGGTCAGGCTTCTGATCACCAGGCCAGGTGGATGACAATATGGTGTCGTTGCTTAGCTATTAGGAACAAAAGGGTATATTGGCCATTAAGAAGCTCTAAAACTTTGGGGGGTAAAGTTTTGATGTGTGGTAATAAGGGTAATGGACAGTTCAGGAGTTCTTATAGTCCCCCCAGATCTGTTAACTTTTAGGCTCTGTAGGACAGCTGTAGGAGCATCCTGGAGGGACTCTGGGTAAGGGGAAAACTGTTTGAAAGATATCATCCACTGGCACTTTTAATCTTTTTGGCATGTGGAAATCCCGGGAAGAGACTGTACCAGATGACCTTTCTGGATTTTATTGTTGGAGTGGGATGTGGAGCTGTCTTGTCAGGCGAGCCCAGGAGAGCAACATGGTGCTTATTAGCAGACACTCATTTTTGAATTTAGAAAAAAGTACTGTTTCTTTTTTATGTGACAAAATGATATACCTATTTTTGGCTTCAAGGTCCTTTACTGGTTATTACCAGTTGCTTACTCTTCAGTTACTTGTATCTATACTTTGTTATTTGTTGATATTTTCTTAAATTTTGAGTTTCATATTTTTCTTTGCTATTTTAAGTAATCTTTTCCCTCTCCTTCCCCCCCACCTGTATCAGGAGGGCCGAGTTTATAATCTCAAAGAGGATCATAAACATGTCTGAAAGGTTCGGAATCGCCGGATAGAAGAAACTCTCAAAGTAGAAGGCAGAAGAATCAAAACATTTATTTAGGCTCAACAGTAACCAACCCATGAACCAGAAGCCCCATTTTGATATGTTGGTCATAATCTTCCAGGCCCAATAGGTACGCCTTGAAAGAGTAACCAGGAGGCTACAGAGAAACATGATTGCGTAAAGCAAAATCATGTTTCCCCCTTGATGGTAATAAGATTACCCACTGGACTGAAGTCTTTGTTCAGCTTCCTCCCGTAGATCAGCTCTGCTGCTGGCAGCTCCTGCCTCAGCTGTGTCTGTTTCTGAAACTGACGTAACTGTCGTAACTGCCTCTGTAACTGCCTCTGGCTCCAACTGTCGCTGTAACTGTCGCTGTAATGGCCTGAAGTCTTTGTTCAGCTTTCTCCCGTAGGTTAGCTCTGCTACTGGCAGCTCCTGCTTCAGCTGTGTCTGTCGCTGTGGCTGTAACTGACGTAACTGTCGTAACTGCCTCTGTAACTGTCGTTGTAACTGTCGCTGGCTCCAACCGGAAAAGGAAGAGAGGAAGAATCTTCAAGCTGTCCTCTCCCCTCTTATAGGGTTTCTGACATCATCAAGCTCCGCCCAAATGACCAGGGCCGATTGGTTCCTGAGTTGGCTCCTCCCCCTAGGGTAGACCAGGTTCTGGAGCTAACACCTCCCCTCAGCCAGCCCCATGACTCCCCACACAGGAAGCCGTCTGCCTCCCGGCATGCTCCCCGGGCCTCCTGCCCCGGAAGAGCAAGCCACAGTGTCCAGAGACTCAATGAGGCAAGCTGAGCCATTCAAAGAAAACAAAAGCCATTATGGCTACATTCCACCCCTTGTTATAGGATACATAATCTAATCAGCCATGTATCCTAGAACATACATTGTGATTCAATTACAAAGGAAACTAAAACATATCATTCATTATAAAGCAAAACATATCATTTGGTGACATTCCTAAACATTGGTTTAACGATTCAAATGCGATCCACCCCTAGGTCCCAGCAAAATAATCTCTTCAATCAATCATCCCCAAAATAATTATTAATAATTCAAATGTCCACCCCTAAATCCTTGTATCCATTACATAGGATCAATAATATCATAACAATAAAACAACACAGCAAGGATAACACAAAATAAGTAAACAGAACACTATCATCATTTCCACCCCCCTTGAACGATTGGGGCTCAAAATCTTGGGGTGAGGGGTGAAGGTCTCATTTTCCATAGCTTCTTCATGCTGAAATTGGATGTAGAGATGGCCCTGCCCCCAAAAAGTCCCATTCCAGAGGTCATTTCTTTAACAAGCTGGCAGGAATTCCAAGAATGCTACATGCTTAGGCAGTCACCGGAAAGTGCAGGGTGCTTAAGCCTGAAGGAAACAAAACTAGCAACAAGGTTAGCCAAAACAAAGGACAAAAAGAATAGACAAGTATGGACTATAATTCTTCAAATAAAATCATCTCAAGTTTGGTTGAGATTTCAGTTATGCAAAGATCCAACATCAGAGCCAAACTCAGGTGGGAAATGTTTCTTTTCAAAAGGAACATAATGAGGAAGCCAAGAGGATCCCACCCTAGATATAGACTAAGATTGTCCTCCCAGCCTTTCCCCAAATGTACAAGTTTTCATCCGTTGATCACACAAGGTCACCTTCACTCTGAGTGGCTTGTGGGCTTGCAGGAGCAGTTCTTATTTCCCTATTTCTCGTGTTATCAAGTCCTCTATACATTCTGTATAATTCATTGGTTGGAATTCCATCTATCATTTCAAAACCTACCCCTGCTCTCAATAAAGTAGTAAACATTTCTTTCCTTGTTACTCTCCTTTGGCGCCAAGTTTGCTGGTTATACACTCTTCTCTCTCGAGGAGATCTATCCCTTCCCCAGTCACCTAAGTCATATAACTGTAAAATCTTATTTATCACTGTTGTAAGACGGCTCCCTACTTCTCCAAGTAATAAATTCAAAATTAGTTGTTTATAAGCAGGGGGAGCTGTCCTAATTATTAAATTCCTATGAGACAGTCCCATTGGATCATTGTAATATTTGTCTGCAGTTCCTGTCATAATGGCAGTCTTCATTACCTCCTCCTTTAGTCTCATGATACAATCTCTAAGTGAATACCAGGGTCTGTGCTCAGTGGGCCACATAGAATCAGTATCATATCTCTTATTGCATCCCACAGCGGCTAATGCCAACAGAGTAGTCCTGCTATCACCATCTCCTTGCTGATGATGTTCCCTAAAAGCTTGTTGAACTAGAGGATCATGGCTGATACCTATGAATCTCATGCAGTCTGTCCCATCTACTGATATTCCACCGGCCCCTTGATCACTGAGTCTTACCATCCAAGATATCAATGGTTCTCCTATTCTTTGGCTGAATCTACTCAAAATATCTGTGACCTCTTGCGGTGAGAAATCTTCCTGAATTTCCCTTGTAACTGAATCTTCACCTCGGGTTTCTGTCTTCCTCCTTTGTATGGGTCGAGCCCTTGTCTGATCATTTAACCATCTCCTATTCTCTGTGTGAGGCACATCCTGAACCCCAGTAGTGTTTTGTGCCTCAGCCGGCTCTTTCTGGGCTGGGTTGAAATGCACTCTGGGCTTTTTTGGTCTCCTGTTGCTCTTAGCCACATTAATAGAAAAGTTCTCATTTGAGTCAGTTTGGTCTTCTGCTATCTGAGATTTCCCTTCTTCCTGTGGGGTAGGAGTGCCCCCATGTCTTTCACTTAATCTCAATCTTTCGTATACTAGCCGGTAGGCTGATAACACTATCCAGCTTTGCCTAGATAGTGATGCCCCTGACTGAATCCCAACTTCTCGTAAACACTTTTCTAAATCCCTAGGATCTCCTCTCCGTAGCCTTGGTTCCCAGTTTTCACAGGGTCCAGCTTTTTTAGCCAATTCTTTTGCTAGGGAGGAATAAAATGGATCCTCCCATCCTGGGATATTCATTTCCTCCTCTGGAATTGTTCTGCTTCTAAATAGAGATCTTATACCTAGCGATCCTGTTCGTGACGCCAAATGTATCAGGAGGGCCGAGTTTATAATCTCAAAGAGGATCATAAACATGTCTGAAAGGTTCGGAATCGCCGGATAGAAGAAACTCTCAAAGTAGAAGGCAGAAGAATCAAAACATTTATTTAGGCTCAACAGTAACCAACCCATGAACCAGAAGCCCCATTTTGATATGTTGGTCATAATCTTCCAGGCCCAATAGGTACGCCTTGAAAGAGTAACCAGGAGGCTACAGAGAAACATGATTGCGTAAAGCAAAATCATGTTTCCCCCTTGATGGTAATAAGATTACCCACTGGACTGAAGTCTTTGTTCAGCTTCCTCCCGTAGATCAGCTCTGCTGCTGGCAGCTCCTGCCTCAGCTGTGTCTGTTTCTGAAACTGACGTAACTGTCGTAACTGCCTCTGTAACTGCCTCTGGCTCCAACTGTCGCTGTAACTGTCGCTGTAATGGCCTGAAGTCTTTGTTCAGCTTTCTCCCGTAGGTTAGCTCTGCTACTGGCAGCTCCTGCTTCAGCTGTGTCTGTCGCTGTGGCTGTAACTGACGTAACTGTCGTAACTGCCTCTGTAACTGTCGTTGTAACTGTCGCTGGCTCCAACCGGAAAAGGAAGAGAGGAAGAATCTTCAAGCTGTCCTCTCCCCTCTTATAGGGTTTCTGACATCATCAAGCTCCGCCCAAATGACCAGGGCCGATTGGTTCCTGAGTTGGCTCCTCCCCCTAGGGTAGACCAGGTTCTGGAGCTAACACCTCCCCTCAGCCAGCCCCATGACTCCCCACACAGGAAGCCGTCTGCCTCCCGGCATGCTCCCCGGGCCTCCTGCCCCGGAAGAGCAAGCCACAGTGTCCAGAGACTCAATGAGGCAAGCTGAGCCATTCAAAGAAAACAAAAGCCATTATGGCTACACCACCCCAACTTGATGTGTATTACCTTACAGATTTTAAATTCTCTCAGTTGCTTTATTCACTAGAAGATGGTTATATCAAAATTCTTAGGTTCTATAATACTGGGCCCAAATTTTTCTGCCATCCATTTTAAAAATCAACATCTGTTTTTATCTTTTACCCCATTAGTTCCAGAAATGATTCTGGTACTCTGTAGTTATGTTCTAGGTTTTTGCCATCTTTAGAAATACATTGATACTAGTACATTTAGTCTACCATAGAACTCCTATCAGAATTAACATCTTTAAATGATTTTTTATCATTTAGGATTTGTTTGAAATGTTGCTAATTATTAATGGATTAATGGCAGCTTGTAAGGAGGACTTTAGTGGAGTTTACCCCTGGGCTGTTTAACTTTTTGCCAGTAACTTGATGCCAAACTTTTAGATGACAGTAAGCTAAAGAGAGACTGCTAACACACATTGGATAACAGAGTCAAACTTAAAAAAAAAAATCTCACTGGGTTTGAATGATGGAACAAACCAGATGAGATGCAGTTTAATTGGGGGAAAAATGTGAGGTTATACTCTCAGTTTCAAAAACCCAGCTTCACAAGTATAGGGTGTAGATGATGTGGCCAGATGACCAAAGATCTGGAGGTTTTAATGGCCTGCAAACTCCACTTGAGTCATGTGTGATAGAGCAGGTAATTTCCCTCCCACCCTCTTCCCACCTCCACTATTGATAGGATAATGTCCAGAACAAAGGAGGATGGACCCTGTAATTGTTCCCTTATACTTCATTAGGAGCACTGTGTTCAGTTCTGGGCACCACTTTTAAGAAGGACATGGATAAGCTGGAGCATGTACAGAAGAGTAGTAAAAGGACTTGGAGACCATGCCACCTGGCTATCATTGGAAAGAACTGGGAATGTTTGACCTGAACCACAGAAGGCTCAGGGCTGATATGATAGCTCTTTTCAAGTATTTGAAGGGCCTTACTGTAGAAGAGGGATTCTTGGGCGTCTTCTGCTTCGCTTCAGACAATAGAACTAGGAGGAATGTAGGGAAGTTGCAGGTAGGTAATGTTAGCGTATGTATATCATGCTACGGAGAAACTGCCAGCATTAGAGATGTCCAGAGGTGGAATGGACTCGTTGGGGAGCATTGAGTTTTCCTGCTCTCAGAAGTCCTTAAGCAAAAGGCTGCAAGACCAGTTGTAGAAGAAGTACAAGAGATTCTTAGTCAAGTTCCAGTTGGACTCTATTGCCTTGGACAAACCTTTCCAGCTCTTGGCATCTGTGTTTCTGATATACCAGCTCCAAGTATCCTTACTTTCCTTTCTTGATCTGATCTTTTTTTTTTTTGGTCAAGGTAAGGGCAGTCTGTATTTTGAAATTTATCCTTGGTAGCTACTAATTATTTTGTCTGAGGTTAATCAGTTTTTAAAGTGACATAACGAGTTCTCAATGCTTTCTGAAAACTGGTGGGTTTTTTTAAAATCACTTTTATCTTCATTTCTCAGCCCTTCCTACCTCTGCCTTCTTGTGTATGTGTATGTATGTGAAATTAATTTCTTATACAATTGTCTTTTGATAGATGCTGAGAAATTTTCTCTTTTCCCTAATGACAGGTCTCATAGTAGCAGCTTGCTTGATGGAAATCCCTCCCAGGGGTCCATGAGGAAGAATACGATCTGTACTCCACTTCTTCCTCCAAATTGACACTTAGAAGCCTTGTAACTTGATCCCGCTGCACTTAGGCTGCTCAAATTCCCTTTAGCTTCTGAGGATTGATTTTTTTTTTCCCACAAGAACAGAAAGCAGCTGAACTTATTATTTTTTTTTAACAAAGTTCAGCTTTTTGATTCCTAATATAGAAGGTGATTTTATATGGAGTAGATAAAGGGAGGAGTGTACATTTCTAGTTAGATAACATAGAATTTATTGTGGAAGGAATGTTTTCCCTAAAGACTGAATAGGAACAAGATGTTTGACCACCATCTAGGGTGGAGATTTATTTATTTGGTCAGTTTCAGATGAACCATGTTCTGTACCTCTGATGAGTATGCCAGCATCTGTTCTTTGTCCCTTGTGTGTAATTGGACAATTCTCTCCAGATTTCATGTGTTCTTGGCTCTTGGGGTAATTCAGTTATACAGGGTCTACATGGCAACAAGAGAGACCAAAGGCTCTTTTCTTGAAGCATGACTTTAACACATCATTATGAATTTATAGGCTTTTAATATATATACACACCCCACTTTTTTCCATTCCCTCTTTTCTTGCAGTTGATTTGCGTAGTCACATAGTTTGGCAGCAGCAGGGCTCCATTTTTCATAGGATTTTTTGGCCTGAAAGGGTTACTGTTCACATTTCCTGTGTAATTCCCTCTGATCTTGCTGGCTGTAATTACTTTCTTGATGTTAAACATTCCCAGGCTCCTATAACCTTCTAGCCTGCTTGCAGTGGCCAAGTTTGTCCCAGGTGATCATGTGGGCGAACCTCCTGTTTTTAAGGATAGAAATCTCTCCCTCTTCCTGTGTAAGATAGACTAAAAGCTGATTCCTATGCATTGCAGCCCCAGAAGAAATCTCTTAAAGGGAAAAAATACATAAGTTAACAGGTTTCTAAAGTCAGATTTAGCAGCCACACTGTTGTTAAATCAGCTCCACAGATTTTAGAATTGCTGAATCCCAGTTGAATGAATTCCTGGTTGAATGAATCCCAGTGATAAATTAAAGATTATCTTTTTTCCTTTTATAAATATGTTTGAACAAATGGAGTATGAATCTAAAATGTCTTTCGACTGTAGGATATCAATTGCAATTGGCAAATCATTTTAAGCTGCTTTATGAAATTGTTTATCTAAAATTCCAAGTTTTCTAATTCATTTATATTCTCTGCAGAAGGAAGATTTTTTTAAAAAAAAATTTCTGCGTTTTTCTCTTGGGGAAAGTACAATGTAATTTCATTTCACTAATTAAACATTTTGCTAAATATTTTAAGAAGCAAAACCAAATTAGAAATAAACATATTCTTTTTCTTAGATTTTTGAAGTCAATTTCATGCTATTGAGATGAACAAGAATTGTTAAGTTGTCAGGATGGAAGATTTTTTTTTTTGAATGAATGAAAAAGCATTTAAGTGCTTACTATTTACCAAGCACCATGCTAAGTGCTGGGGATACAAATATGAAAAACAAAGCTAATGCCTGGTCTCAAGGAGTTTATATTCTTTTTTTTAATCTCCCCCAAATTATTTATTTTTAGCATTCTTTTTAAATTTTGAGTTCCAAATTCTCTTCCCCCCTCTCACCCCTCCCCTACCCACTGGGAAGGTAGGCAATATGGTATCAGTTATACATGTGAAATCATGCAAAACATATTTCCATATTAGCCATATTGAAAAAAAAGCAAGAAAAATAAAGTGAGAAAGTTGCATGCCAGTTTGCAGTCAGTTCATCAGTTCTCTCTCTGGAGGTAGATAGCATTTTTTTCATCATGAAACCTTTGAAATTGTCTCGGATTGTTGTCTTGATCAGAGTAGTCACATTACTTTGCACGGTGATTTCCCGGTTCATCCCACTTCACTTTGAATCAGTTCATATAGGTCTTGCCATGTTTTTTTCTGAAAGCACCGATGTCATTTCCCACAGCACAGGTAGTACTCCCTCACAATCATATGCCCCAACTCATTCGGCCTTTCCCCGATTGAAGAGCATCCTGTTGATTTCCAGCTGTTTGCTACTGCGACAAAAATAGCTGCTATAAATATTTTTGTCCAAACAGGTCCTCTTCCTTTTTTTTTAAACTTTCTTTGGGATACGGACCTAGTAATGGTATTGCTGAGTCAGAAAATATGCACAATTTTATAGCCCTTTGGGCCTTGTTCCAAATTGTTTTCCAGAATGGGTGGACCAGTTCACTACTCTACCAGCAGTTCATTTTTTTATCTATTTTTTCCCTTATGCCCTCCAGCATTTGTCATTTCTGAAAGCTGTGAGGTGGTACTTCAGAGTTGTTTTAATTTGCATTTCTCTGATTAATAGTGATTTAGAGCATTGTTTCATATGATAGCTTTGATTTCTTCTTTGGAAAACTGCCTGTTTTTATCCTTTGACCGTTTATCAATTGGGGAATGGCTCTTATTTTTATAAATTTGACTCAGTTCTTTAATTAGTATGTATTTGAGAAATGAGACCTTTTTCATAGAAAATTGGTATGAGGTTTTTTTTCATTGTCTATGGTACTGTTTAGCAAAATTTGGTTTTCCCTGATTATCCCTTTTAATTAGATATATTTGGTTTTTGCTTTGTCTGAGATCACGATTGCTACCTCTTATTTATTTCAGCTGAAGCATAATAGATTCTGCTCCAGCCTTTTGTTTTCGCTCTGTGTGTGTCTTTCTGTTTCAGGTGTGTCTCTTGTAAACAATATGTTGTTAGGTTCTGGTTTCTAATCCATTCTGCTACCTGCTTCCATTTTATGGGTTAGCTCATTCCATTCACATCCACTGTTTTCCCTCCATCCAATTTTCTCTGTTTCTTCTTTCTTTCTAACCACTGCCTCCCTTAATCTGTTCTCCCTTTTACATTCCCACTCCCCCCTTTTTTCTTCCCCTCCTACTTTCCTGTTGGGTGAGTTACATTTCTACACACAATAAGTTTTTTGAATAAATTTCAGTGAGACTGAGGTTCAAGCATTGCCCCCTATCCCCTACCCCTTCCTTATATGCCTCTTTTATGTGAAAAAAAAAATTTCCCCTTCTTACCTGTCCCTTCCCTCTTCTCCTAGTACATTCTTCTTTCTTCCCCCTTTATTTTTGGAGATCATTCCAACATAATTGACTCACATTCATGCCCTGTGTCTATGTAAATTCCTTTCAACTTCCATAATAATTATAAAGTTCTTAGGAGTTACATATATCATCTTCCCATATAGAATGCAAACAGTTTAACTTTATTGAGACCCTTATGATTGATTGCTCTTTCATGTTTACTTTTTTATGCTTCTCTTGAATCTTCTGTTTGAATATCATATTTTCTATTCAGCTCTGGTCTTTTCATCAGGAATTCTAGCTTCTTTGCCCTCCAGGATATTGTATGCCAAGCCCCTGATCCTTTGATGTTCAATGAAGTGTTCAGTGGATTCCTTCAATTTCTATTTTACCTTCTAGATCTATAATATCAATGCAGTTTTCCTTGATAATTTCTTGAAATATAATGTATAGGCTCTTTCTTTGATCATGACTTTTAAGAAGACTAATAATTCTTAAATTATCTTTCCTGGATCTGTTTTTCAGGTCACTTGTTTTTCCAAATGACATATATCACATTTCCTTCTATTTTTTTTCCTTCTTTTGACTTTGTTTTCTTGATTTCTCATGGAGTCATTAGCTTCCACTTACTAATTTTAGAGGAATTATTTTCTTCAATGAGGTTTTAAACCTTTCCATTTAGCCAATTCTGCTTTTTTAAGAAGTTACTTTCTTCAGTATTTTTTTGTGCCTCTTTTACCAAGCTGTTAATTCTCTCTCTTTTTTTCCTTGCATCACTCTCATTTCTTTCCCCAATTTTCCCCTACCACTCATCTCTTTTTTTAACTTCTCTAAGAATTATTGTTGGGTTTGGGTCCAATTAGCATTTTTTCTTTGAAGTTTTGTTTGTAGCTGTTTTCACACTGTTGTGGTTTGAATTTTATGTCTTGGTCTTCCCTGTCATCATAGTAGCTTTTTATGGTTAAGTTCTTTTTTTATTGTTTGCTAATGTTTTCCAACCTATTTCTTGACTTGGAATTTCATGTTAAAATTGGGCTCTGTTCATCTTGGGGAGGCACTGTCCTAAATTTCAGGGTTTTTTTTTTTGTGCTGCTGTTTTTAGAGCTAGTTCTGCAGGTGTGCAAGTTTTTGGTGCTTCCAAGGTGGTGTGATCCGGGGACAGGTATGGTCACCGCTCTCCTGGTCTGAGTTCTGGTCTTTACCCAGGAAGTGCCCCTACTTCTGCAGTGGCAATCACTAGTGTTTGTCTTGGCCTTGGAACTGTGACCAGGGCCCTCTGCTCCCTCGTGACCAACTCCTCATGCTCCTCTCTTTCCTGGAACTGTGACTCAGAACTGTGTATGGGCCATAGAGTTGGCAATTAGTGCCAGCTTTCTGAGTAGTTGTCCAATCCCCTCACCTGCTGTTGCTGCTTTGGCCATTCTTCCTGCCACCATGTTGTAGGCTCTGGACAGGCCTCTATCCCAGTGACATAGACTTCTGCTGATCTCCTAAGTTTTCTTAGGCTGGAAAGATGTCTTACTCAGATCTTTTGTTGCCTCTGCCACTCCTAAATGATTTGAGGGACTATTTTAAAATTGTTTGGAGGGAAATGGTGAGAGAGTTTAGGTGGTTTGCCTCTACTTGGCCATTTTGGCTCAGCCCCGATGTGGAAGAGTCTTTAGAGCATCCAGTCTCACCCTAATGCAAGAAGAGATTTCATCTTCAGCTGTCCCAAGCAAGTGGTCATTGAGTATCTGCTAATAGACCTCTGATGTCATGAGACCCACCTCTCCCAAAGATAGCCCATTTTGTTTGACTACAGTATTAATTTTTACATTGTTCTTACTTAATGAAGTGAAAATCTGCTTCCTTACAACTTTTACCTGCTGCTACTAGTTCTGTCCTCTGGAGCTAGGCAGAATAAACTCAATTCCTCTTCCATATGATGGTTCCTCAAATTATTTGAAGATATTGATTATATTCCTTTTATGCCTTCTCATTTTCAAACTAATATTTTTTTTAATGTAGGACTGTTTCATTTTTGTCTTTGCATCTCTAGATCCTAGCATATACCTTGCACATAATAGATGCTTAATAAGTATTTATTGACTTCATTGAATTGTTCATCAACATGATTTGGACCTATACAATCACTCATCATACATTAAGGAAATCACTGAAGGTACTAAACAGTATGTTTTTGTTTAGTCCCAGGTCTGTTACCTAAAAATGTTACATTTATTAAAAGATAGTTTTAATGATAGTATAATTTTACATATGCTTGGGAGGAAAGAGATAGCTGAATTTCCAGATTCATTTTATTTTAATTTCCTGTAGACAAGTAGCATAGTACCTAGTTTGATTGAAAGTAGAAAATACTACCAAATTATTTTTGTAGGCCATTGGTTTGGGGCGGTGTGTGTAGATAGGTACATTGAAAAGTCTTACAGTGAGCTGTGTTGAGTCTTGGGCAGGTCTTTTGATTGGAGGTGGCCTGGTCGCAGGGTTCTGCCATGTGCACGCACAAACAGATATTTAGTCACTTTTGGTTCCTTGAATGAAAACCAGTAACCTAAACATCTTCCAAAAGGAACAAAAATTTGTATGTCAAAAGAATATCCAGTATGGTCTGTCAGCTTTCCCTTTTGAGGCACCAAGGCTTAAAGTCAAATCAGACAATCAGCAAGCATTTAGGAAACACCTGCCATGTGCCGGGCACTGTGCTAGCTGTAGGGATGCAAAGGCAAAAGGGAAAGAGGCCTGCCTCAAGGAACTGGCATTCTATCAAGAGAGACAACATGTACATGTCTGCGTGTAGAGAAAATAGATTCACAGGTTTTCTTTTTTTGTGGGAGGGGGGTATTAGCAACTGAGGTAGTATATTTGACGTTTGTTAACATCAAACAGATAGCTCATTTGGTTGAGTGCATGTTAGGTATGAATTAATATGAAGTGGTAGATCATGAACTTTTTTTTTTCAGGGAGAAAGGGGATAAGCTATATATCTGAGAGAATTTAAACAATAGCATAAGGCAATATGTGCCTAAGTGCATCAGAAGAAGTAGGGGCAATTTAGCACCTCAGAGGAGAGGAGAGATTTTGGGGCTTAGGGGTAAGAGTAGTGAGAGAAAGTTTCACGGACAAGGGTCTAAAAATAATTAGAATTTTGGACAAACAATACTGAAGAGGGTAGGTTAATATAATACTTGGATTGTTGTAGGTTCTCATTTATTTCCTGTTCCTTACAGTGCTGATGGAATGTTCCAGTGAAGGGCTTCCAGGTGGGTACTTTGCTTCACTGAGGCCTTTTTCTTTCCTTCAGCAGAACATTACAAATCAATTCCCCCTTTGATACAGAGTGTCTTTTTTACTACCAAAAGGATTATTTTGATAAAATTGATGAGATTTTTTGCCTGAGAGGAATTTGACAAAGGCTAGACAAAGTTAGTGGTATGACTTCAACTTGCTAGTGCCAAGCCAGTCCAATCTCAGAAGCAGAAACTACTTTTCAAAGGTCATTGCTGAGCCTTAGCCAGCAATGTGAAGTAATGTGTTTCAGAAGCATGCTTTATGCTTTGCCAGGATATAAGTGGCTTTAATCACTATAGAGAAAGTGACTAACTTCCTAACTGATTGGATAATAGGTTTTCTTAAAGTTCACATATATGACATTATCATTACCACATGCAAATCTTTTATTCATGCCTTTCTTTTATACATATAAATAAAAAAAGAACAAGGGGTGCATCAAATGGAGATGATACATCTGTTAGCCTTTGTTGTAAAAAAACCAAATACTGTCTATTTTATCATTACTTTTTAGTCCCAGTTCTTTTGCCTCTTAAGTTTTTTTGAGGGGTGAGGGGGTGGGGAAGGTGAAAGGGCTTCCAAAAACCCAACTATGCAGTGAACACTAAAAGTAGTGATGCTGGAACTTTCTCCCATTGCCGTGGTGAATCAAGAGTAGGCTATATATTCAAGCTCAGGCACCCTATGAAGAAGGGATGTATTTATTAACCCCATTCAATTCTGGTGGAGGACATGGCTTTAAAAAAGATTTTAAACACAAGTAGTAAATAGCATGTGTGTATGTCAACACATTAAAAATGTGCTCAATAGTAAAATGCGCTGAAAGCATATTCTTCATAGTGGTCATATAGGATATAAAGCATCTCTCAGAAGCAACTACATGTAGCACAATGTGCCTTATTTAAAGGGATCAGTTTTAAAATGAGCTGTTCAATACAATTGACCTTCAATTTGAATCTTGAGTGTCCACTTCTAAGACAAGGAAAGCAGTTATTTCAACTTGAATCTCTAGATTTCCTTCAAAGGATCCTGATTTTCTTATTTATGATCCTGTCCTTAATTCAACATGAGAAGAGGGAATAAGGTCTCAAGTACCTTTTTAAAAAGAAGCACTTGACAACATCTGAATGATCATTCTGATGATGAATATTCTCTGCTTTTAAAAGCCCTTCATAATCTGGTCCCAGTCTACCTTTCCACCCTCATTAGATATTACTCCTTCTCCCACCAAACTGGCCTTCTCTTTGTTCTTTACACATAACATCTCCCTTCTTTGTACCTTTGCTCAGTGCCTGGAATGCAGTCATTCAATAAACATTTATTAAGCACCTACTATGTGTCAAGCACTGTGCTGAGCGCTGGGGATACAAAGAGACAAAAAAGACAGTTCCTGCCCTTAAGGAGCTTATCTAACAGGAAAGAAAACATGCAAACAAATATATACAATGTAAACTATGTACAGGTTAAATAAGAAATAAAAGAAGGAAAGCCCTGAGATGAAGAGGGGTTTGAGAAGTCTTCCTGTAGAAGATAGATTTTAATTGGTACTTAAAGGAAGCCAGGGAGGTCAGTAGTCGGAATGGAGGAAGGAGAATATTCCAGGCATGGGACACAGCCAGAGAGAATGCCTGGAACTAAGACATGGAGTGTCTTGTTCATGGAACAGTCAGAAGGCCAGTGTTACTGAATCAAAGAGTATTTGGTGGGGAGTAAGGTAGAAGAAGACTGGAAAAGGAGGAGAGGCCTTGGTTATGAAGGGATTTGAATGCCAAACAGAACATTTTGTATTTACTCCTAGAGGTAATAGGAGCCATTGGAATTTTGAGTAGGGTGGTGACTTGACCGGACCTAAGCTTTAGGAAAATCACTTTAGTGGTTGAATGAGGCTGGATTAGAATGGGGAGACTTGAAGCAGGTAGATCCACCAACGGGCTAATTGCTGTAAGCCAGCTGTGAGCTCAGGGTGATCAGGGCCTGCACCAGAAGGGTGGCAGTGTTAGAGGAGAGAAAGGGGCACATTTGAGAGATATTGCAAAGATGAAATTGACAGACCTTGGCAAGAGCTTGGACATGGTGGCTGAGATATAGTGAGGAATCCAGGATGATTCCTAACTTGTGAGCCTGAGGGACTGGGAGGATGGTGTTGTCCTCTGTGGTAATAGGGAAGGTAGGGAGAGGGGAGGTTTTTGGGGGGAAGATAATGAGTTCTGCTTTGGATATATTGAGTTTAAGATGTCTACTGAAAATCCATTTCAATATGTCTGAAATGCAGTTGGAAATGGGAGATTGGAGGTCAGTAGAGGGATTGATGCAGGAAAGGTAGATTTGAGGATCATTAGAATAATGATGGTAATTAAATCCATGGAAGCTGAGATCACCAAGTGAAGTTAAGTATAGTGGGAGAAGAGAAGAGGGCATAGGACAGAACCCTGAATGATACCTATGATTAGAGAGAGTGATCTGGGAGAAGATCCAACAAAGGAGACAGAGAAAGAGCAGTCAGATAGGTAGGAGGAAAACCAGGAGAGAGTGGTGTCTCAAAAAACCTAGAGAGACTAGGGTATTGATCAGAGAATGGTCAGCAATGTCTAAGGGTAGAGAGGTAAAGGAGAATGAGGACTGAGAAAAGGTCATTGTGTTTGGCAACCAAGATCGTTGGTAACTGGAGAGAGTAGTTTTGCTTCTTAGAGTCCCTCTCTTCAGCTGCAATTCAAACATTACTTTCATGAAGTCTTTCTTGATAACTCCCTCCCAAACTACCTTGTATATATTTGTATTTATTCACTTTATATTTATTCTGCATATATATGTACTTATTTCCCCCATTAAAGTATAAACTCCTTATGTGTGTTTCATTTTTTGTGCCAAGCACTGTGTTAGGTGCCGGGAATATAAGTACATTGTAGGTGCTTAATGAATACTTGTCAATTCATGGATCTGTATAATTTGGCTTGGTAGTATAACATTTCACATTATAAAGGAAATTATGGAAATAAATTTTTAATTTATATTACATCTAAAAACAATATGCTTAATGGGAAAAATGGCTTAATTACAATAATTTAACACAAAGTTCTTGTGTTTGGATAATTTTGTATTATGGTTTTCTCATAATTTAACAGGGAAGTAGATTAATGTGCCTGTTCTCTTACAAAGGTCCAGATTCTTTTTACAAATGGACATACAGATTTATACAACAAAATTAGCCTAAATGTACCCAAAATAATAAGAGCAGTGATTTACTAAGACCAGAGTATATTACTCAATTTTCAAAGACCAAGAAAAGGCAGATTTCTTAAGCTTATTCTTCTAAATATATGCTTCAATCTACAGGCAGATATAGTAGTCTCACCTGAAGCTTTCAGTGAGGCCTTACACCTAGTTGCTGTTAGGGAGCTCTTGGCAGGTATTTCTTTTGAAAGCCCTTTTCGGGGTAGTGCAGGCTTTCTTGAGGTGAGCTGGCATGATCAAAGATCGATCAGCATCCACCTATGACTCATTACTCTTGTTGGTGATGGATTCTTTTCCACCATGACTCAAAATGGGAACATTTTAATCACTTGGAAAACAAGCAGCTTTCTTTAAGGGTTTTAGGTTGCCTGAGTTTAGAGAACAGTTTGACTTTCAGCTACTTTGAGCCTGGTGAAACAATTGCAAAGTTGTGGAGAATTAGTGCCATCAACAATGTTTAGCTCAGTGCTAAACATTTTTGCTCATGCTAATGGATTTCTACTCCTCTGTAAATATTTGAAATGTTGATAGGTTGGGAAGGTTAGCTTAGCCAAACATATATTCTTTTTTCTCTTTGCATCCCAGAAACATAGGCTTATTAAAAATACCCATAACTTTTTTTCAGATATTCCCAATTTGATTGGGAATATTTTCATTTTTCTTACAATGGATTCTGTGCATCTGTTTACAAGTGGTTTTCAGAAAATTGACATATCATCTTTGATTAAACTTTGAAATTTTTATTGCATAATTAGTGGTCTACATGGGGAGTCCTGTGCAAAGATTCCTCTAGTGTTATTCCAGTAGCAAATCTGTTCTGTGGACTACTCTGCATTGTCCTGTGGACTAGAATGTAAGGAAAGGTCTGTCCCAGTTTTTAGTAATCTGGTGTAACTCTGAATATGGCTTGAGTCAATTTCCTTGCTCCTTGGAAACCAGCATAGCCACATTGTTATCTTAACCTTGCCAATGGGTTAGAACAATTTACCTTGAGAACCTAGGAAGACCAGAGAATTCTACAATTACTACATCTCCAAACCTACTGAGCCAGGAAATAACTGACATTTATATAGAATTTTAAAGTTTGCAAAGCTCTTTATGTTCTTGTCTCATTTTTTCATCATTTTACAGTTAAGGAGGTTCTATGACTTTCTCATGGTAACCTAATACAAAGTATTGGTCTAAATCTAATTTTTGTCAGATAGTTTTCAATCTTTCACAGTTGTTTTACTCAAATAGGATGTTTTTTCCTAAGTAAGTTGTATTTTCTGCTTTATTGAACACTGGATAATTGATTCAATTTCAATTCAGTAAACATTTATTAAGCACCTACTATGTGCCAGGCATTGTGCCAAGCATTGGGGGATACAAATAAGAAAAAGAAAGATAGCCCTTGCCCTCGAGGAGCTTACAATCCATTGGGGGTAATTCAACACACAAAAGAAAGCTGGGGAGGGGAGGGTGTCATGTGGCAAAAAGGAAAGATAGGGGTGGTATGTAACTGGCTTGGGGATATCTTGTTCTGGGGAGTAAAAACCAGGCAGTGCTCCAGATGCAAAGAGGAGTGAGCTGGCAAGTTCAGGTTCTGCCCTCTATAAAGGAAGGCTTTGGTGGTGTTGAGTGTTTCATCCTTCAATCAGAGGGGAAAGGGGGCTGAGGGAAGTGGGAAAGAGTTTGAGTATCTAAGACTGAGTTAAGCAGCTTGGGGCTGGAGTGGTCAGCTTATCCTGGGGCAGGTACTTTGCTCTGTGGAGCTAAACCCTACACCCTTTACTTACTAGGTGCTAAGCCCCAGGCCTACACTCTTTACTTACTAAGTACTAAGTCCCAGGCCTACACCCTTTTGCTCTTGGGAGTGAAGGTTTTGGGGCCCTAAAAAGACTATATATACCCAGAAGGTAGCCATTAAGGTTAGAATGCAGAATTCGGAATTCAGCCCAAGGAGAGGGAGCAAGGACTGCAAGTGGACAGAGCAGCAGAGAGAATGCAAGGTGGAAAGTGGAAACCAGAAAGCTTCACAGACCAGAGAACTGAGCGGGGAAGAGAACTCAGGCAAGCAGACAGTTGGGATTCATGAGTGTTTGTTACTGTTGTACAGAAATGCTCTTGATTTTTGAAATTCCAGGGGCAGATCTAGCTTTGTAAGGAAACATTTACAAATAATTTGAACTATCCACATGTACAGTGGGCTCCCTGAGCAATTATTGGTTGACCCTCTCGGTCTTCAAACAAAGTCTTTACTGGTTCTCAGGCATTACTGTAAAAGGGATTCTTATTCAGATATAAGTTAGACTAAATGGCCTCTGAGGCTTCTTTTAACCATGAGAGTCTGGTTCTAGGCAAAGTACCTTTTTAAAAATATTACTTTTGACTCTAGTACCCAGTGAATTTATGTGTTAGGCTGTAATAAATTTTAGCTCTTAAAAATAATTCCATGAAAACTGTAAAGTCCTTTAAAGTAGAAACTGTACAATGTATATATTTACTTGGCTTTGTGTAGTGTCTGACTCATTTTTAGATAATCATTAAATATTATATAATGGAGGCAGCATGTTGTAGTGGAAAGATCATTGGACCTGGGGAGAGGAGAGACCTTTGTGAAGATGGATAAGCCTCAGTTTCCTTATCTGCAAAGTGGGGCTAAGAATACCAATGAAACCTACCTCACGGGGTGATTGTGAAGACCAAATGAGAAAATGTGTATATTTTGTAAACCTTAAGGCACTATATGCATGACAGATGCTGTTATTCTTATTAAAATTAAAGGGTTGGACTAGGTGATTACTAAGTCTCTTTTCAGCTATAAAATTCCACAATTTTCCAAATATAAAAACACGTACCAACTCACTTGGGTCAGATATAAGGGAAGTAAGTACTGCAAGGTTGATTAATGCTGAAGAGTACCACTCAGCTGCTCGGTTAGAAACACTGCATCACCCACTGATTCCTTCCATTAGTTCCTCATTCTTTCTATCATTTGAGACTATGCAATTTAAGTAATTTTTGCTCTTTGAGAATTGTTGGAAGTGTAACGACCCCAGACTGTTTACCTAAGTATTCTGTAATGATCCATGTTGTTGTTGCTGTTAGTCCTTCATTCTCAAAGAGGACCATTGACATGATGATGTTGGGGTCAGGATACAGTATGTTTGACTGTGGCTGATCAGTTCAGTATGAGCTCAGAAGGCTCTACCACAGGTTGGGCACAAGTAGTGTGTTTGAACTCTGAGATGGAGATGTCTCTAGATTTGTGCTTCTCGTGTTTCCTTTGTGCTTCCACAGTTCTGCTTTGATCATGGAGCATAGTGCCTTCTTTGAGGTTCTATGCCAGTGTCTCCCATGTCTCACAATCAATCCTAAAGTTCTTCAGAGAAACCTTGAGAGTATCCTTATGCTGCTTCTTCTGACCTTTGTGTGAATGCTTGCCTTATGCAAGTTCTCTGTACGATAGTCTTTTAGATAAATGTGTATTTGGCATTCCGGCTACATAGCCAGCCCATCAGAGTTGCACTCTGCAGTAGAATTTGAATGCTTAGCAATTCAACTAGAGAAAAGGACTACAGAGTCTGGTATCTTATCTTGCCAGGTGATCTTCAGAATCTTCCAAAGACAATTCAAATGACCACAGTTCAGTTTTCTGGCATGGTGCCTAGTGTACTGCCTAGGTTTCATAGGCAGATAACAGTGAGTTCAGCACCATGGCTCTTTAGGCCTTCAGTTCATTAGGCACTCCCAACTTTGTCCTCTGTGTAGACATCCCTGGGGATGCACTCTCACAGCAGCACTAGCATTTAATAGACTATGTCATTTTAAGGAGAAGAGACAGGAAGGATGTGAGAGTGGTGAAGGTGATGTTTGGCTCAGAGTGCTGGGCTGATCATAGACTTATCCTTTCCAAGCTAAACATTTGTATTCAACAAAAGCTGAGGCCCAAGTTAAGACTGTCAGGAGACTCAGTGTGAACAGATTAGAGAGCTTCTCCTTGTGTGAACAGTTTATTGCCAACCTCGAGGGAAAGCTGAATCAGTATACAGTAATAGTGGAGCAGAAAAGAAGTGGGCATCTTTCAGAGACTTGATGAATAACATGTATATTTGCTCATCAGGGCCAGGACACTTGCAAACATCAAGATTGGTCTGATGAAAATGATGGGGAAATTTAGAAGCTGCTAAACAAAAAAAAAACAAAATGAGAACTCCACAGAGTTTGCCAGCAGGATAGTTCATCTGTCTCTAAAAAGACAGCATTTAACTGTCAAAAGTAAAGCATAAGTGAAACTTAGAGAGATGCAGGATTCCTGGCTCAATAAGAAGGCAGATGACATTGAGTTTTATGCTGATAAGAACAATCCAAAGCACTTCTAAAATGCCCTCAAGACTATATTTATGGTGCATCTCAACCACTGAGTGCTGATGGAGTCACATTGATTAGCGATAAGGCCAGGATCCTGGAGGGATGGGCTGAACACTTCCATAGTGTTCCCAACAGACCATTATTGACCAATTTTGAAGCCATTGACCCTATCTCCAATTGAAGTAATAATACATATAAACGACATAAATTACTACTAATTTATCTTGTGTATATGAAGATGAAGTTATTGACTTCCTATCCCTTTGAGTTTTTCCAGTAGTGGTTATGGAGTCAAACTGATTCTCTAAATGATCAAATTAGAAAGGGAAGACTTCCTATTTAAACATCTCTGGATAGAATGTTGTACTTGGAGTCAGGAAGATCTAAATTTGAATCCTTCCTTAGACACTTACTAGCTATGTGACCCTGGATAAGTCAGTTAACCTCTCTGAATCTTGTTCTCATCTGTGAAACAGAGATAGTGACAGCACCAAGCTCACAAGGTTGTTGGGACATTCAAATGTGATGCTGTGTGAAAGCATTTTGTAAACCTTATGCTACTAAATAGATGTTCATTATTACTATTATTTTTTTCAGGTAAGGGTGCTCCAAGGAATCCGGCCCATGAGGTGTTGAGTGCACTGGATTTAGGAATCTGGAGGCTTGGGTACGAGCTGCAGCACAGCCACCAGCCCACTCATTGACACAGGTAAGTTGATTTACCTCTCGGAACCTTACCTGCATGCCTCATTTGTCAACTTACTCGCAGGATTGTTGTGAGATAAATGAGATGATTTATATGTCACTTAAAAATATGCAGAATCAAGCTCTTTTATTCAATGCACATTTGTTAAATATTTGCTATATTAAGTTTTATGTTTGAGTGACTATATGAATGTCAAGGATCTGTGATTTTTGAGGCTAGGATCATGGGAACTCCTACTCAAACAAATGCCATTTGGTCTCTAACTTTGTGGGTAAAACTTAGGACATTTTAAAATCAGAGCTTAAGTAGTTTGCCATGTAGATCACATGGTTAATAAGTATCAGAGACAGTATTTCAACTGAGGCTTCTTGTCTTTACTGGTCACTGTTGCACTGAGGTTAATATTTTTGGGGAAAATTAAATCTATTTTCCTTTAGTGGTGTATATAGTAAGGTAGGAATTCATGGTGTCCTGGATTAAGTACTAGAAGAGATCTTAGAGACCTTCTAGGAGAGCCTCTCATTTCACAGCTAAGGAAGCTGAGGGCCAGAGATGTTAAATGACCTAGTTCTAAAAATTCTGGTTTCTGAAATCTGGTTTGGACTTAGTTGCTGTCCTAAGATTTTTGTAACCAAAAGGAATTTTTTTGAAACTTTACCATTACTGAAGTGAGAAAAGAACGAGTACATATTGAATTAGAAACAAGTGTGTCTTTGAATTTAGTAATTTATTGCAATGCTTTTTTTTCAGTGGTCTTTTCGCTTCTATTTCTGGTCAGAGTAAGAGCCAATACCATTGGGTCCTTTAAACTGGTTAGTTAGGATTTTTGGCTTATATGAATTTTGGTAAATTGCTATATCATTATTACAAGTGTGTCTATGTGAAAAAAAAAATTCTCTTCAGAAGAGCCCTGAAAACATACAATATTAGGACTATTCTTCCGGATGGTAGAATGTCTTGGTAAACACCAAAATTCTTTATGTAAAAATTGAGCTTTCTTATTCCATAGAAATAGACCATTTTTGACAAGCAGAAAGTCCTAACCTTGACATGATTTTTTTTTAACATTGGGCTGTCATATTTTGGAATTAATTTAAGGGAACTTCGCATTAGAACTAGAAAGCTGTTCAGTCAGTTTAGCTCTTATGATACAGTCTTATGGATGTAGGCACCAGGAAACCTGGTTATTTCTCACCTGGAAATTGTTTAGTTCTACAGCATGGGTAGAAGAACATTCTACATTAGCCAGAAACTGGGTAAAAAACATATAATTATAGGAAGGATTCTCATTTCTGTATCACTTTAAAGGTAACACTGATAGAATAATCCCTGATTTCTAAAGGAGCCCACCGGTTTAGAGAAATGAAATGATTTCCCCAAGGCTCCACAGCCAGTGTCACAGATGGGATTTGAACACAGGTTTCCAGCACTTCTTCAGCTGCGTTCTGCTCCCTCTCCTGAAGCTAGCAGGAGGGGCCTTGGCTCCAGTCCAGGGGCTGAAGGTGCTGGGACTGTTTTAGTTGCAACCTGGTGTGTAGGGATCCTGAAAATGGTCATTAATGCCATCTCTTACTAAAACACAAAGAGGTTTGAGTAGATAAATTAATCCTTATGGGCCCTTGAGCTACAAACAAATAAATATCTTTAGGATTCCTGCTCCGTAAGGGCAGCTGGCAAAAGAAAGCTGTAGGAGACGGGAGGCAATTCAACAATGGGATTGAAATAAATGGTGAACAGCTGTAGCCAGGCAGGAGACACGGAGCCTGGAGATTAAAATGCGGAATGTGGGAGTCCATGTCTTCCAGTGAACTTGAGGCTCTGCAGAATGAATTATTAAGGATGAGAAGAAGGTGGGAAATAAGGACGTTCGTGGAGATTTCCCCAGGGATTAGATGTTTGCTAAACGGATGGCTGTCAACCCAGGAAAATCACCTCAGTGATTGAGCAGGTTCCAAATGCATACCTGGCCAAGGAATTGTTTCAAAGAAAGCAACTAAATGCTTGGGGGGAGGTCACTTGCTATCACATGGGACAAACGTTAATAAGGCATGATATAATCATTGCCATGCAAAAATAAAGCCCAGTCTAAAGACAGTGAAAGCACTAATAGGAAGTGAAAGAACTGGGTGAACAAAGGCAAATTGTGAATATAAGAAAGAGAATTTTAGGGGTGAAGGAACATAGTACACTCAGCAGCTTCCCCAAAGCTGGTTCATCTTTTAGCATATTTGGAGTAATTGTCTGTTACTGTTAAAATAATCATCTAAATCTATGGTTTGTTTTTGGTCTAAATGTATGATTTCATTGACATAAAGAATCAGATGAGGAAACTCCCTCTTCCAGTGCAGATCAGCAAGTGCCTGCACTTCAGTCTTGAGGACTGGGGTACTAAGAAGTGAAGAGACATGCCCAGGGTCACACAGCCACCAGGTGTCAGAAGCTTGAACTTAGGCCCTCTGAACTTCCAGGCTGACTTTTTGTCTGTCTGCTGTGTCATAGTCCTTTCTGTGTAGTTATGCTTCTGCTGAGCTGGAGGCCAGACCTGTGACAACCTCAGCTGCCTGGAATGTAGCTGCAAAGCTACAAGTTTGGAGGGAAGGATTTTGAGGGATGAGGAAAATTGCTGTTACAAACTCCATGCATTTATTCCCTAGTGACATGAAGCCACTCTCAGGTGAGAGTCCAGTGGCTTAAAATTTTATGTAAAATTAGGCTGATGATGGGCCCTTAGTATAGGGGCAGACAGCTTTCCACATCTCAATAGTCCCTGAAGTCATCACTTTATTACAGCATAGTAAAATTGTTACTATTCATGGTGATGCCCCTGGATCATCAAGACAAAGTTAAATTATGTTCAGTGTACTCTGTTTAATAAGGCATGGCCTAATGCAGTACATTTTAGAGAGAACTCCCTCAAGAAAGTCTAAAATAAAATGGTATGTCAGTTAATCTGGAAATAGCACTTCTTTGTAATATGTTGTACTTGATAAGACCTGGCAAATGAAACATTTCTACAGTTATATTGGGTGTAAGAACATACAAATCATCTCCCTGTGGGTTTTTTTTTTTTCTTCTAACCATCAGTCAATTTGTTTCCCTCAAATCCCTGCCTTTCCTAGCTTCTCAGTTATTGTTGGTGATGGTGGTGGAGATTAGCCATCTCACTCTCTTGAAGTAAAGTTTAACTCCTGTGTCCCTTATTCACTCTCTCTGTTCCATTGCCCCTCTTTCTTTTGTATTCCTTTGACCATAGCTTCCAGGTTGATAACCCTTGCATTCAGCTTTCTCCCAGCTCCAGTGTAGCTTAACCACAATGCTAAAAATAAATCCTAGAGAAGGAAGGGGAGGCAAGAACTTAGAATTTCTTGATATCGAAGTGCCAGTTGAAAGTCAAACAAAGAAGTGAGAGGGATGTGTGTGTGTGTGTGTGTGTGTGTGTGTATGTATGTATGTATTTGGTGGTTGTGGCCATGGTGAACATGAACTACACTTTTAATTGGGCTTAACAAGGGAAGTATAAGAAAGATTATAGTAATAGAAAGTAATCAGGGAGTGAGGCTAGAGCTTGGAAGGGGAGGATCTGAATCCAAAAGTGAATTAGGTTAGTAAGGAATTGTTTCAAAGAAAGCAACTAAATGAAACTGATCACAAAAATTTAAGGGAAAAAAAAGGATGGAGGGAAGATTTGGGTCCATGCTGGAAGGGGATATGTTGGAGGAAGGGAGGACAATGGATTCAGATTCTTATATTTAAAATAAGCTGCATTTATCCGCTGCCCACTTATTTTCTTTAAAAAAAATGCAAACTATCCTATAAAAATATTATCTGATTTGATAGAATGGGAAAGAACCTCTTAAGTTATAACTTTGAATGCTAATTAACTAAATTTGGAGTAGAATTTGTTGTGCATCAACTGATTATAAAAAAGCTGGAGTGCTCATGATTTCAGAAAATGTAACAGTGAAAGACTGACAGGGAAGCTACATTTTGCTTAAAAGCATCATAGACAGTGTTATGTTGTATTGAAAGTTTGGAAGACATATTGTAGGTAAACGAAGTGATCATGCTCTAATGTTTGCTTTCTCTACCATTTAGTAGCAAATGCTTGCTATATGGGCACTTTTGTGGTAAGTCAGTATAACCACACCAGAAAAATGAGACAGCCTGTGTGCAACACTTACATATCACAAGCCAAGTTTATTGGAAAGATATTTTGGGGTATAATTTGACATCAGATACTTATGAGCTGTGTGACCCTGGGCAAGTCACTTAACCCCATTGCCTCTAAAACAAACAAACAAAAAAAGAGTGATATCCATAATTTAGAAGGATTTTTCCATTGATCATGGTTGTATGTGTAATTTTTTTTTTTTAGGGAAAAATGGGTAAAAAGAGACTTCTTGTGATACTTATTCATTTACTATCTCCAGTACTTTTCATGACCTTATTTAACAGTCCATTTCCTAAAAGTTAAGCAAAATGAGGGTTTAAGACTAGTCTAAACTGAAATGCAAAGGTGAGGGCTTATATTAGGAGGCATGGATTGAGCTGGTACTTGTGCAAGATTGTTAAGTGAGGAAGGTGGAAAGAGATTTTATCTGTATCCTTCCAAATTAGATAAGTGCCTGGTCTTTGTGACTTTGGATATATGCTTCCTGAGGCCTCTGTGCTTTCCAGCAACATTCCAAACTTCAAGCCATATTAAATAATCAATTAACATTTCAGGTCTTTATTCAATATTGAAACAGCTATTTCTGGTATTGGTGTGCTCACCTCTTTGAGGTAGATCAACAAGCAGATAAAAGGACCAGTTGACTAGAAATATTAAGTATATATACATGTAATGATAGTAACATGTAAGTACTAAAAAAGAAAAACTTACTGAACTACGAAAATTTAGAAAGTGAGAATAAGAGAATAGTTGTGATTTCAGTGTGCTTCTTTTAGACTTGGATAAATCTAACAAAGATTAGCAAGAAATAAATTATGGATCCAAACAAAATGTTAGAAAAGTGAATAATGAAAAACCTTTAAATGAATGATCATTGAATGGAAATCTTATATATTTACTTTTCAGAATCATAGACCTTTAAAAAAAAACCGGATCCCTTGTTAGGGTGTAATGAATTAATAAATAAATGCAAAAAGCAAGAACTATTACAGACTATAACACAGTAAAAAAATAATATATATATATGTGTGTATATATATATATATATATATATATATATGTATGTATATATGTATAACCAGTAAGTAAAATAAAAACAGAAGTTGTGTATCCTGGTCACTAAAGTAAAATACATTTTCAGGGTTTCATTTAAATTGACCTAAGGTTCATATATATTAATTTGGGATAACCCGTTTTTGATGATACCTTGTATTGTGGTTTATGAGAAATCAGCTGTATTAAAATTTCTGTTGGGCATTATTTCTTCTGTTGCTCTAAAATAAAAACACTTTAGAAGATTTGCCTTCTCTAAGAAAGTTTCCCAGACTAGCTCTACCCAACTTCAGACATTATATTCACCCCTGAATATCTCAGTAAAGCTATAATTAATTATGTCTCCAGCTTGAGGTTTAGCAGTCATAAGATGAGAGACATAAATTAGGGTTTTACTAAGAATCATAAAATAATTCTTCAGTCATTTCTTGTGTTGATACTTCAGAGATCTGTGATGGAAACACCTTTGACTGGTACAGATCACAGTCCTTCCTTTTTATTCTCTTGCTGTGTCATTTTTGACTATGTCCCACCTTCTGTGTATTACAGAATCTACCAACACCCTGGAGGCCTTCCTGTTATCCTTCATCCTTTAAAAGAAAAAAGTTCATCTCTCCCTTTTGATTTTTACGCTGCAATCATTTTTTCAATATTCCACTCACTCCACAGAAACTTCATAGTGACATAGAAAAACAAACAAAACCAAGCAAACACATGCCCACACCTCTTGGTGTATGTAACGTGCCAACAGCCATATTCAGGAACCAGTACTGGTCATTGAATTGGATTTGAGCTCAAGCTGCCTTTTAGTGTCTTTCTCATTTGGATTATTGAAGTCATTGTACATATTGTTGTTCTCCTTTGTTCCCTCTGTATCCATTCATATATGTCTTCTCAGGTTTCTCTGAATTCCTTATGTTTATAGCATTCTTCTTAATATTTTATTACATTCTTGTACCACAGTTTGTTTAGCCATTTTCCAATCAATAGGCATCCATTCATTTTCCAGTTTTTTTGCTATGGCAAAAAGTGCTGTGATGACTATTTTGGTTATATAAGGGACCTGTTTTTCTGACTTTGATTTCCTTGAAGTAAATTCCCTCTACTGACATTACCACCTCCTTTACTACTAATCCATTTCACTTCCATGTCCTTGATAATAGCTTTTATGTTACTCCTTATGTGTAAGCTATTACTAGTAATATGCTGTATCTTATACCTGTAATGCATTACTCAGTTCCCCTTTGTGCCATTCACAATCTGATAATCCAAGTACTATTGATGTTTTTAAAAAGTCTCCTTCCTACATTTAAAATCTAACTCAGCATACAAGAATTCCACTTGTATGCAACTTCTCAGTAAGATATCCGTTATTATAAAGTGAGACATACCATTATGTTTTATACAATCTCGTGGTTTGTTTTTCTTCCTGTGAGGTTGGATATGGTCACTTATTGCTACTTAACATCCTATTGTCATAGAGATAGACCAGGAAGAGTCCTTAGGAGTTGCAATATCCAGCCCCTTTATTTTATAGATGAGGAAGCTGAGGCCCACAGATGTTAAGTGACTGACACAGTAAGTAGACAAGCTTGGAAGGTAGTAAGGTAATACCTGAAAGAGTTACTTCCTTTACAGCATCTCCATAACATCTAATGCAGAATTTACACATTTGGTGTCATTGAGTTTCTTTGTATCTTCTGTTGTTTCTATTTCTGCCCTCTGAGGCCAAGCAAAATAAGGTATTCTCCTTTTCTGTGATTCTCCTTTAAATGTTTAGAGTTCAAAAAGTCTTCCTTCCAGGCTAAACATCTTCTGTTTCTTTAGCAGGTCAAATATCAAGTCCCTTTAGAAACTCAGTTCTGGATACTCTCCTTTAAGGAATGTCTTCCTTAAAACATGGCACTTAGACCTGGACACAAGAGAAGGAATCCACTGCCATACCCACCACAAATGGATCACATGAAATTATCAGGGAATGTTATATGGAGGAATATGTACTATATCAGCCAGGAACTAGGACCCCTGAATTCTGAGTAAGTAGTAGCACAGATTCATGAGAGCTCCCCAACCTAGAGCTTCTTGGGTGTGGTTTGACACCAGTAACAATTCAGCTGTAGGTTTTTAAACAGTAAGCAATCCTAGCACGAATCTGTCAATTCTGAGTTTTAAGGAATAGCCCCAAATGAATCCAGCCCCGTAAGTATTAAGGCTTGGCCAGTAATTACAGAAGAAACAAAGATTCCAACAAAATGTTTGTGTAAATACAGGAGAATGCTGGGTAGGGTGAATCATACACAAACAATCCCAAGCTATGAAACAGTAACATTTTGTCTCAAATGTATCTTATAACCCTGCACAGCCTTGACTTGATTCCCTGGACCACAACAGCTTCTCCTAAAGCAGCTGAAAGTCACTTGATCTTCAGTCCTTTTTGTTCTTGTTGGTAGCTTTGGTGGCTGACTGCTGGGACCAGCAGGGTTTGGGCCTTATCTCTTTGCCTGTCAGGGACTCTTGAACAAAGGTTTCTTGCCGTCTTTGTTGCTTTTCTCTCATGGGCAGGCTAGCTTGCTCAACGCCATTAAATAGCGCTTAGCAACTTCCTGCCAAATGCCCAATGAAAACAGAAGCAGGCTACAGCTGGTGTGGAGTTATCTAGCTGAATGTAATTAGCAGCTACTTCAAATCTCTTTTTCTTTATTAACTCCCAATAATCAGTGTTTATGAGCCTCCTGCATTTTTCCAGAAGATACATTTTTGTCCCACTTGTACTTTTAAAAAATCTAGATCACCTCCCCCTGTTAATATTGGGTGGTAGGTTCCTATTTTTCTTTGAGATCATTTCCTATAGCTACCTAAGAAAGTTGCATGATAAGTACTCTATCTCTTTACTGCTTTTAGAAAACTGGTTTCCTGTCACCTAGTTTACTATGCCTAAAGAAAAATATAAAGAAGATCAAGAAGTGGATGAATGCCAGAACTTCTCCAGTGCCACCTTGCTAACATTACTTTTCAGAATATTGCTTCTTCTACTAAAAAACAGACTGAAGACTCTATTAGGGATTCCCTTAAATTAAAGGTGGTGTCACTTTAGAGGATTCATATGTTATTGTTGAGCTTGGTGAGGAAGAAGAAAGGTCTCTGATCATCACTTAACTGGGTTGGGTTTTACTCCTACTTTGCCTTGAAATAGCACCATGACCTTGGTGAAGAAATTTAACTTTGTAAAGCTCAGTTTATTCGTTTACCAAATGTAAATTCAGACCAAATTGTTTCTAGTACTCCTGCCTCTAACATTGTTTGAGTTACTCCTTGTTCTGACTCACTGTGTGCACAAGAGCAAGAAACGTCTATTAAGGCCTTGCCAGCCGTGGTGCTGTCTGTACGTGCAGAGAAGCCGAAAGCAGGCCCTCGTCTCGGGGATACTTAATTGCCACTTACTGGTCACCCCAAAGTTAGAGGGAGCCTTGCACCTAACTCTCATTTTCTTTTCATTCTCCAAACCTATAACTTCAATAAAAATATCGTATGACTTAAGATCAGGTGATAAACTTAATAGTAGCACACTCTTGTTCATCTCTGGGTAAAATATAAATATACAATAAATATAAAATATATCAAAAATAAAATATAAATATCCATTGTATATTTTAAAACAATCTTGTTAGATTATACATATATCCTTGCTTAGGACTTTTTTCTTCCATTTTACCTCTTCACCCTGTTCTCTAAACTGAGATGGACGGAGAAAGATATGCTCTACCATGTGATCTCTTTAGCTTTTAAACTTCACTAGATCAGTAGTTCAATGTGGCCTACACTTTGGGTATTATTTTTATCTGGCCTGTCTCCCAGACACATACCATCAATCTGAGGTGTCTTTGGTACTTCCTTTTTCATAATTTGCCTTCTATTTCAGGCCATTTATGCCACCTAACACTGACAGATCATTGTTGAAATGAACACCCAGCCTATGCCAGACATCTTGTCTCCAAAGTAGATCCCTAGAGGTATGTGATCAACCAATCAGAGGGTAGGAATATAGTTTACATCCAACCCTCTCCATAAAAGCCAGTTGTGGGCCTTGTCTCCAGAACAAACATGCCACCCTCTTCATCCGTTATTGCCCCAACTCTCCCACCTTACCTTCTCCTCAATGATCCCCTGAAGATATGCAAGCTGTGAACTTCTCCCCTTACACATCCTACATTGAGGGTAGTTATAATCCAGCCCCAACCCAGATTTCCCTCTCCATTCCCACCTCTATTGCCCTAACATGAAATGTTGATGAATTAAATTCATCTTTACATTCACATAATGACTTCCCCCTACACCATTGCCTTTACTTACTATGGCATAACCACTTAGCTTATAATTGTAGCATATCTTAGTTATGTTTACAAAGTTTATCTCTGATGTAGCCTCTCAAATCTTTTCAGGACCTATCAGTTCCTTGAATTTCCCAGTTTTCTAGCTTGATAGCAATTGCTTACCTTCATTTGTATTCCCCAAAACATGCAGTCTGCCGAGACCCCAACTAAGCCATCTTTGGGACTTTCTTTCTTTCAATTAAGTTTATTTATTTTTTGTTTTCAACATTTACTTCCATAAGTTTTAAATTTTCTCCCTCTCCCTTCCCTCCCCCTCCCCAAGACGGCATGCAGTCCAGTATAGGCTCTACATATACATTCCTATTAAACATGTTTCATATTAGTCATGTTGTATAGAAGAATTAGAATGAATGGGAGTAACTATGAGAAAGAAAAACATAAAACAAGACGAAACAAAAAAAGAAAATAATCTGCTTCAATCTCTCCATTCAGACCCCATATTTCTTTTTCCGGATGTGGATAGCATTGTCCATCATGAGTCTTTTGGAATTGTTTTAGGTTCTTGCATTGCTGAGAAGAGCTAAGTCTATCAAAGTCGGTCATCGCATGCACATTGTGGTTGTTACTGTGTACAGTGTTCTTCTGGTTCTGCTCACTTCACTCAGCATCAGTTCATACCTTTCCAGGTTTTTCTGAAGTCTGCCTGTTCATCATTTCTTATAGCACAATGGTATTCCATTACTTCATATGCCACAACTTATTCAGCCATTCCCCAATTGATGGGATCCCCTCAATTTCCAATTCTTTGCCACCACAAAAAGAGCTGCTATAAATATTTTGTACATGTTAGTCCTTTTCCCATTTTTATGATGTCTTTGGGATACAGCCCTAGAAGTGATATTGCTGGGTCAAAGAGTGGAACTTTCTTTTTGATGCTTCTTCCTCTTTCATGTCTTATATTTCACATCAGACCATTTGCATGATCTGTCACTGGAGGATCCATTGTCAAGCTAGGGCACACCTTGCCAAGCCACAGAGATCATTAGAATAACCCAACAGCAACCTGGTGTTCTGACCTGCTGCTGGTCAGGATGACTTCTTGAGGTATTATCTGGATCTGTTATTTTGTGAATTGGAATCAGCATTATGATTCAAAACCTGTGATTATCATTACTATATCATCAACTTCATGGCGGCTGCCACCTTTAATTTACTATGGTCAAATGTATCTGTGATCAGAATAGCCAGGGTAAGCCACTAGACAGAACTCCCTGCTAACTTCATTGTAAATGTCGTAAAAGACATTTAGTTACAATGGAATTTCACCTCAGTATTTTCAAATCCATGAATATTTTTCATTAAGTTAGGTTGCCATAAAATGTAGATTGAACTTTGTAGCTCTAACATAGCCCTAGATCTTTGGTTTAAAATTCAGAGGGCATGCTCTCCACCTTTTCCTCACCATCAGTATTCTTTTTGGATGTGCAATAATAGATTCATGGTGCAGGTATCCAGCCGGCTGACAGGCTGGCTGCTCACAAGAGGTACTTAAAATATACACAATTGCAGTTCCAGAGCCTTATTGCTTCATTTATCACAGGAAGGGCCAAGCATTCTGCAATATTTTGTAAGAGAAACCATAGCACTTACCTGAATTCTCCTCAGGATGATCTAAGATATTAGGCCAATTTCGTTGTAGGTGTTGAAGTTAGGGTGCCAAATGGTGTTTCATAGGTAGATTGATTTTCCATTCTAAATTCTATAGAGGTTCAGAGCGTGATCTTACTCTTCTGTATCTCCCCTCAGCTCCACTTTAAAGCCATGAAGGATAAAATCTAAGTTGAAAAAATGTCAGGTGATTTATGATATTTCATTTACTCTATAAAGAATTGTGGCTTCTCCAGTAAGCCTGTTAGAATGATAGGGTTAAAGTTCTCAAAGGTGTAAAGCACCAGCTGCATAAACAGATAGAGGAGCTTTGTCCTATACATTCTACATTAAATACTCTCTTTTATGGCACCAAAGAAAGAATTTTCCCTTTAGAGTTTTATGTATACCCGATCTCAAACTTTTAAGTACATATTTAGATCTACTTTGAATTTTTATTTCTGGGCCTATGTTGATATAAATAGATACTGGCACAATATCAATGTTAAAAGATCTTAAAGATACCGTGTTAACATGAACCTATTAATTAGAAATACAGATAAACTCAAGATCCTTTTAGCCATTCAGATAGGATCAGTCTGTCTTATCACATGCTAAGTCTAGATGAATAGCCAGCTGTATCCTGAAAACATATTTTCAGTGGAAAAATGTCACTCTGTTTCCTAATAATAGCTCATTCTGCTAACAACTGGCAGAGTTGGGGTAGAGGCCAATAACTGATAAATGCAAGGCAGCTATTTGGTTTGTTTCCAAAATACTGCTACAGTATTTGTTTATTTAATTCTTGCCCTCCATAGTTGTGGCCTATTATTACCCAAGGACCTCCTATTCTTGCACATGTAGCCATGTTTATTTAACTAAATATATTTAGCTATTAATAAAGGAATGAGAATTGGGCTGTGATGCTCATAAGCTCTGGCAGATTCAAATATTTTCTACCCTTTTTGTTCTGTCAGCCTTCTGTTGTGTGTAGTCCACATAAAATATAATGATCTGTACCTACAAATTGAGTTTTTTTTCCTAAATCATATGAAATAGGAAATCCTTTGGTAGTCCTTTTTAACCTTGTAAAGCAATATAAGAAGGTTAAAACATTTGCAGAAGTATTTGCTTGTGTTAAATGTCAGTAGCATATTTTTGCTAAGAATTTTAGAGAGGGCAGGGAGGGGGCAGTGGAGAGGAGAGAGAGGAAATAAAGTTTAGACTGTAAATTCTTTTTTTATCTGACCACTAAGGTCATTTAAATATAGTTTCTCCCATTGTAAAATGAGGGAATTGGCCCCTGATAGGATAGCTCTAAAACTATGATCCAGTGTGAAAACTTTATGGTAGGTTATAGGCAGTTCTGCTGTGAAAAGTTCGAAATGTTTTTTTTTTTTTTTTGGTGTGGCTTTAGATGTTTTCATTTTTAAAAGTAATATTTTATTCCTCCCCAATTACATGTAAAAAGAATTTTTAACTTTCATTTTATAAAGTTTTGAGTTCCAAACTCCCTCTCTCCCTCCCCCACCCTGCCCTTCCTGAGAGAGTAAGTAATCTGATAAAGGTTATACATGTGCAGTCATGTGAAACATATTGAAAATATATTTCTTAAGAATCCTAGCTTTAAAAGCATAGATCTCCCTGGTTACACTCAGTAAACACCTCTTTCAGAAAGCATTGGTAGACATATAATCATTCTTTCTGTTTTATTTATTTATTTAGTTTTTTTGCTTTCTGGGTAACTTTTCTCTTTATTTTTTTTCCCAACCCCTCCTCCCCACCCCTTTCAAACTTTTCTTTCTATTGAGGACACCACCGCCTCCTAGTCACCTAGGCTCTCAAAACCTTTGTGCCATGTTTGATTCCTCACTCTTTCACATCTCTCATATCCTATTAGTTGACAAATCTTATAGATTTTTCTCTTCTTAATATCTGTTGTGATGTACCCCCTTCTCTCTACACTGCCACCACACTGGTTTAGGCTCTCACCATCTCACATCTAGACTATTGCAATGTCCTGGGGGTGCTTCTTCCTGACTCAACTCTTCCCCCCACTACAGTCCATCATCCACTCAGCTGTCAAATTAATCTTCCTAAAGTACAAGTCTAACCATGTCACCTTCTCATTAAGTAGACTCCAGTGGCTCAAATCTATAACCTCTAGGATCAAATAGAAAATTCTCTGTTTAGCATTCAAAGCCTTTCATAACCTGCCTCCCTCCTACCTTTCCTATCTTGTAACTTTGCCCTATATACTCTGGGCACCAGTGGCCTGGGTCTCCTTAGTGTTGCTCACATATATCCCAATTGGAAGGATATTCACTGGTTGTCCTCCATGCCCAGAATTCTCTCCCTCTGTATCTCCATCTCCTGGCTCCCCTGGTTTTCTTCAGGTCCCAACTGAAATCCAACTTTCTATTAGGAGCCTTACCTGATTTCCCTTAATTCTAGTACCTTCCCTCTGTTCGCTACCTCCAATTTATCCTTTTTTGCGTGTTTGTGTGTAGCTATATGAATATTGTCTCCACCATTAGACTGTGAACTCCTTGAGAATAGGCGACTGTCTTTTTTCATTTCTTTGAATCCTCAGCGCTTGACACAGTGAGGGGAACATATTAGGTGGTTAATAAATGCTTGCTGACTTGATTTTTTTCCTCTAATGATAATGAGCTCTTTGCGGTAAGGATCCATCCTGTTTATTTCTTTTGTATCCTACCTAGTGCCTAAAACAATAGGGAGTACGTATTAGACCATCAGAAATACTTGTGAGTGAATGATGAAGTAGAGATTTGATTTTAAAGTTTGCATTTGGAAGATAAGGGTATTTTGCCTTTACCCTCAGATCTTTGTTAAAACTACATTTTATTCGGAAACCTTAATCAATGAAGATGCAGTGATATCATATAGAATCTCCTGCCCTTTAAAAAAAATGGCTAAATTCTTTTTCCCTTTTCTGATTAAAGTGTTCATGAGTGACATATTGAGATCATAGTTACATTATAAAAAGATGAATTTTTTGTTTCATTCATGTTTTATGTCTCATTAATGTTGAACATTGCTTTTATTTTTAAAATATGACACTGGAATTTTTAGGGTATTTTTTCCCTTGTGATTGTCTGGTGATACTTGCATCATTTTCAAAAAATTTGTTCATTTAAGGAGAGGTGATATTTTCCCCCTTGCTTGTTTGCTTACTGAAACTATCTTTATTAGACCTGGTATTCACCTGACTTTTAATTTTTTAAGCAGATATTTTTATAGACCATGTTTATATTTCCATTAATTTTGATGTACAGACCATGATTTATGTGTTTTCTTTCTAGGGTTACTGTCTTCTTTCAGACCCATTTGGAACTGACAATGGTGTCAAATTTCTTAGTATAAAGCATGATACCAGTAATTGTTATGTAAAAGTTAATGTATTGGGTACCAGTTTTAAAGCAGTGATTAAAAATGTTTTTGTGCCCCAAAATTCTCATTTGAGGCAGAATGAGACTGTATAGATGTTTTGTGTACCTTTTGTGTATGTTGAAATAACTTATAAGATCCATATATGTTATGGGCAGTTTATCAACTGACATTAATTGAACAACTGGCTGGTGCAAAACGTTGGAAGGTTATCTTAGAAATCATTGACTCATAAAATCAAATACTGAGGACTCCAGAGGATCTTAAAGATGAGGTCACTGATTTAGTTCATTCCCTTCATTTTATAGATGAGGAAAGGGAGGTCCAGAGAGGTTAAAGTGATTTTTTTAAAAATAAGGCCACAAAGGTAGCAAATGGCAGGGCCCAGGTATAAACTTAGTGGATCTTCTCATTTCAAATCCAAAGCTCCATCTACTGACCCAAGCCCCTTGTTTTTTCACACGAGAAAGATGGTGATACCAAACTCATGTAGAAACAGATCCCTGTGGCAGCATTTTGACTTAGAAAAACACAAATTAAGATTACCTATGCCATTTTTTTTGTTGTTTATTTTGTTAAGCATTTCCCAGTCACCGTTTGATGTGGTTGCAGCCTCCCTGGGGAGTGGGCCCAGAGCGTGTCACCTCTGGTGTAGAGCCCACACCGTGCATGGTGATAGAAGAGCTTTGGCTGAAGGCTTGCTTTGCCATATGCTCCCTGGCGATCCTGGAAAATTCTTTTAGGATAATGGAATTCAGAGCTTTAGAGGGGGTTTTAACCTTTGTTTTTGGCACAGACCTCTCTGACAGGAGGTTGGCGAAGCCTGTGGATGGACTTTCTCAGAATATGTTTTTAAATGTTTAAAATAAAATCCATAGATTACGGGACTAAATAAAATATATTGAATATTTTGGATATTAAATATATTGAAATAGTTATCAACTCTTTTCAAAAAAAGAGTTCCTGGACCTCAGGTTAAGAAGCCCTGATCTAGGCCAAACTCCTCCTTTTTAAGTGAGGTAAGCAGCTTGCCAGAGGTCACATAGATAAGTAGTGGAGTCGGGATTTATACATAGACCCTGTTATTTCTGTGCTCTTTTGTCCGTGCTGTGCTTCAGTTCCCTCATCTGTAAAATGGGGATAGTAACACTTGCGTCCCCTACTTTGGAGGGCTGCTATGATAATCAAATGTGTAGTATGTGCTCGGCACTGTACAAATGTAAGCTCCTACTTATTATTATTTGCTTGAGGTCACAGAATTAGCTGGGGGCCTGCCAGCTCTCTAACTCAGCAGTGCAGGTAGTTGTTAAAACACTTGTGAGTGTCCAGACCTTCTCGTCCCCAGCATTGAAATAATACAGCCACATAGATGACTGAACTTGAAGTTAGAGGATCAGCTCTACACAGCGGTTTTGTTTTTTCCTGGTGAGGGTCCTAGCAGCTGCTGGTTTCCATGGCTGCACTGGCCACAGCTGAGGTCTTAGTACTTTTGCTTAGGCTTCCCTTCTTCATCACCTTTTCAGGCCATAAGGACTTTGCTCAGTGGATAAGGAGGGGCCCCAGAATGCATCCTTTTAACAACATTACCATTGCCCCTCTGACCAGCTTGAAAATGATGCAGTCCTATGATGAAAAGGAAAACACTCATGCTCCTTTGCAACTGAGTGAAATTTGATATAAGGGCAGCTGTTCAGGGTGAAGATGAAGAGAGATGAGAGGGAGTGAGGATTAGGAAAAGAAATGAAGGTGGAAGCTAGAGAAACTTATTTTTGCCATTTAAGTTTTCAAGTGTTGTTTGTGGGATATGGTTATTTTCTGAAGTATGAAGTTTTCAGCACCCTCAGGGAGCCAAATTCTCAGTTCAAGTTTAGATGCTCTGAATTCTGATCTGTGAGGGGGTCTGGACGGGGGGATGGGGCTCCTCTCTTTCTTATAGGAATTGGAGAGTCACTTAACCACTCTGTCTCTGAATTGGATACATCCAAATTTTAGTAACAGCTCCTGGGTGTGGTGTGATGATTTTGATGTGCAAAATAAAATAGCTAACCGTTCTTGTTATTCGTATAAGCTCACAAAGCCTGACAGCTAGTATTTAAGTCCCATCGTGTGTCCTCTCAGTCCTATTACTTTTTTTTACCCAGTGAAATGTTCCTTTGCTACAGCTTGTGGATCTTGCAGTAGGGAAATGTCAATGTCTACACAATAATATTGAGTGATTAGATTTTTTTTGTACTTTAAAAACTCAACCAAAAAAAAATGTGGAACTGCAGATTTTACCTAAAAGGCACATTTTCTCAATGTAGCCATGAAATTCATGCAAAAATAATTTTGAAAGTATTTAGTTAGAAAAATATTTTGCATGGCACCATAATAAAGTGATAATTTCTGGGTCTGGTTCATAATATATATTTGTTATTTATTGCATTGGATTCCATTTGCCAAATTATATTTTATAAATGAATTTACTTAATCCTAAAATTTATTTCTGTAACATGAGAGGGTATAATCTTTTTTTTTCCAGAAAATTCTTGAACAAACTAAATTTCAGTATTAGCTGTTTGAAATAACATTTATTTTCATTCTACACTTATTACATTTTTTATTTGCAGAGTTTTACAATTATTCATTAGTTAATCCTCCCATGACCTCTATGAGGTAGATTTGTAGTCTGAAAGGTAGAGTCAGCTGCATTCACACTAAAGAGATGGACACAGTGCAACTTGTTCATTAGGGCAGATTTAAATAGGATGAAATGCTTAGTGGATCCTCTGTCTACCACTGGTGGTAGTGAGCTGGGCTTTGTACCCATTCCGAGTCTCCTCTGGAGCCCAGTCCAGGACAACTGCTCCTGAGGAGAAGGTTGAAGGAAATAACTTTGCTTATTTACAGATTTGCAGAACAAAGGTAGGCAGAGATGACTGTTGAGGATATTGAACTTGATTGCTTTTAAATCCAGACTTGGAGTATGTCTGTGGGGGCTACTGAATCAAGTCTGTTCATTCAGACAGTTGGGATGGGTAACAGCCACTTGTTGAATTTCATTACTTGATTCCCCTTCTCCCCGAAAGTCACCCTCCTTCTGAATTGAATGAATCAACCAGCGAGCTCCCTTGGTACTATTTAGAGCAGCCTTTACTTTCAGTGCTATGCTTTGGTCATATTTGTTGGCAGATGAGATTCCTGAGCCACTGTCAGTGACTTTTGAAAGATTGTGAAGAACAGGTAGGTAGCACAGGCCTGGAGAAAGGACAAAATGTTCCACTTTAAAAAGAAAAAAAAGGAAGAAGGTGGAGTCTTGTGAAGCCACTGAGCTTGACTTTGGTGTCTGGCAGAATTCTAGACTGTATTATTAAAAGAATGATTAGCGAGCATTTAGAAGAAGGAAATGGTGATAACAAAGAATAGCATGGGATCATCAGGAACAGCTTATTGTAGACTGACATAATTTCCTTTTTTGACAGGGTTTCTACAAAGGTAGATCATGGGAATGCTAGAGATATTTGTTACTTAGAATTTAGCAAAGCCTTTCTTGATGTCCTTGAGCAAAAGATGGAAAACTGTGGTCTTGGTTTTTGTTCTTGTCGATGTTCAGTCATTTTTTTCAATTGTGTGCTCTCCAAGCTTTTTTGATGAAATATCTGTATCAGAAAAAATCTTTAACATACAACATTTTTGTAAATTATATACGTACTGCTACAATTATAAAGTATACTATAAAACACAAAAATGGACATTAAAAAGACAAGCTAAAGGTTAAATGATATTTTCTTAATATTACAGAAAACTTTTTGCCCACTATAAACAGCAGTAATATTTTTTAGTGAAAGCAATGTGATTGAATATGCTTCATTATTTTTGAAAATCTGGGTTGGAGCATTTTGAGATACAGCAATTTGAAGGTCTGATTCTCAATTAAGTTTATTTCAATACTTAGTTTTAATGGTTGTCATAACTGAAAAGATGCATAAAACAAAACGGAAGAATTGTATCATTGGTTCTGCTTACTAAATCATGATGAGCCTTTTTAATCCCACCCACTAATTATAGAATGATTTTGGTTGAAATTTGGCTAGTAAATTTCTGTCTTCCCTGATGTCAATTAGTTGTTTTTACAAAGGAAGGTATTGTACTTTTATGATTTTAATAAATGGGTTCAAAATCCACTGAAACACTTCGGGATTTTTAAACAGCTTAGAAAATTCTGCATCCAAGTTTAGGTCTTCAGATATGAGAGTTTTTACAGCTGACATATTGTTTCTGACAACCCAAAAAGAAGGATAATGTCCAGGAAAAGAGGGTGGTCAGCAATGTCTAATGCAGCGAAAAAGTCAAGAAGCATGAGGATTGGAACAGCGCCATTATAGTCGGTGGTGAGTGAGGAGGTTAGGGTAACAAGGAAAGTGAAAACCTGGGAAACTAAAGGGACAAAGATGCTCACAATAGAAATAGGGGAGATGGCAGGAGATTGGGAGTTGTATAGCTGACCAGCTGTGGGAGGGAGCAGAGAGGGGGAGAATTCCTTGTTAACGGTAAAACCCCTGAATTTTCCAGGGGAGGGTGAGCGACAAACTATTTCTTCATCATCTTCTAATTAGATCTTGGAGCCCCAACCTTCGAACCTGCTGGTTTACAGTACAGCGAGATGGATTCAGAACCAACAAAAGCCTTCTCAACCTTCTCAGCCTAAGACAACTAAGAAGATTGGTAGGAAAGGTCCGTCTCACTGGGGTGAGAGTGAAGTGCAGCCTGGAACGGGAGCTCTCAGCCCACAGATGGTAAGGGGGTTGGGCAACCAGAAGGACGTTACAAGCACTGGGATTACCCTGAGATTACAGGCACAGGAGAGCACTGGGAGCGGGAATCTGTTGCATTGCCCATACACAGTTTTGGGCTACAGTCCTGGGGTGAGGAGGAGGACCAACAGGAGCACGGACCCTGGTCACAGTTCCAGGGTGGAGAGGAATGCTTGTGGTCACTCACAAACCAGAGCATAGGCCAGGAGAGCATTGACCACACATATCCTTAGATCATGCCATCTTAGAAGAACTGAAAACTTATAGACCCCCCAGAACTAGCTCTGAAAACAGCAGCATGGAAAACCTGAAGCTTGGGACAGTGCCCAACTTTAAAATAAAGTTAAAAGTTAAGAAATGGGCTGGGGAAGTGAGTAAACAACAAAAAGAACCTAACTGTAGTAAGTCACTATGGTGACAGGGAAGAGCAAAACACAAATGCTGAAGACAACAATGTCAAAATAGCTACATGTGAAGCCTTAAAGAAAAATGGGAATTGGTCTCAGACTCAAAAAAAGAATTCCTGGAAGTACTCAGAAGGGATTTTGAAGATCAAATAATAAAGATAGAGGAAAAATTGGCAACAGTGTGAGATAACAGCCAAGAAACTAATGTGGTATTAGATTGCATTGAGAGGCCTACTGCCTAGGACTAAGGAAATAGGAGTACTATGATATTCTGCCGTGTTGAGATCATGTCTAGAGTTCTATGTTTAGTTCTGGGTGCCGTGTTTTAAGGACATTGATAAGTGAAGAGCATCCTGAGAAGGATGAAAGTGAAGAACCCTTGATAATAGGTGACATAGGCATTATTTGAAGGAACTGAGACTGCTCAACCTTTGTGAGAAAAGATTTAGGGCAGATATAATGGCTGCTTCAAGCATTTGAAAGAGGGGAAACATAACGGTTGCCTTAGGAATTTGAAAGATTTTCAAGTGGTGGAGGAATTAGATTGTTCGGCTGTCCCCTCACAGTCAGTACTAGGAACAATGGTTAGAAATTATTAAGAAAAGCATATTTAGGCTTGACAAAAGGAGAAGCTTTCCAACAGTCAGAAATACCCAAAAGTAGGACTGTTGTGTATTCCCCCCAGAGGAGTTCTTGAAGCAAGGACTGGATTGGAGGACCATTGTCAGGCATCTAGTAGAGAAGATTATTGTTCATGCGGTAGTCAGACTTGATTACCCCTCAGCTTCCTAACAGCCCTAAGATTCCCTGATTCTGACATGGGAAAGAAAGAGGATACATTTACCTAATTATCATTGTGCTATAAAAATGTGCTTTTGACTTTGGTAAAGATGCTGTGTTTTTCCCACAGTTAGGCTTGAAAATAATATTCATATTTTTAAGAAGAATAGTTAAGATGATCTTTTAAAATTCTGCCTACGAAGGTGCTTTGGCTTAAAACTATATAGCATTCTGTTTGACTAGTATATTCTTGTTGTTTGTTCTTTGTTTTTGAAGAGGACCGTGACATGGCATCAGGAAGGTGATGCCATGACTTATAAGCTAATTGGATTTAAGTGAGAGAGAGGGCAATCTGGGCCCAGTGGCAAGATATAGATCAGGAGGACTGGAAATGGCCCTGGATGCAGTGGGATAACCAAGACTTTAAATCACCTTTATGTCACAAAATAATGTATAATAGAAGGTCTGCAGTTTAAAGTCATCCTGATGTTTTCTTTGCAAATTAAATTATAAGCATCAAGTAATATAGAGGCATTTATTTTGTACCAATCAAGTGTAAAGGTCTTTTTCATAAAGGTGTTCACATAGTAAGTGCCTGGCACATAATACTTAATAGATACCCTTTATTAATATCTATCTATCTGTTGGTTGTCTATCTGTCTATCTATCTATCTATCCATCTTAAGTAGAGGCAGAGACAATATGATCTCAAGCAAGTTTGATATCAAAAATACTTATCAGTGCATAACAAGTTGTAAAGCAGAATTTCATTCTTAGAGCCCCTTTTGCTCCAATCTGCATACTCTGATGCCTTTTGTAGAATGTGCATGATTCCTACTGTAATGGGGATCATCTGTTTTTCATCACAGGTTACCTTACTATGAAAAAAAATAATGAGAATGGATATATGGTTGATGTGTTCTCCTTAACTCCAAAATGGCTTTGTAGCAAGTAATCTGGATTCAGAGACTACCTGACATGAATTCAGCATCACTATTTGTTATTTTCTCACCCAGCCAAGACCTGAAACTGTTACAGCATTCTTGACTTGTGTTCTGTTTAATTGGGATACCGAGTAAAAATTCCTACTCTAAATTGGTATTCTCAGTTATTTCTGAGGGACTATTGATTGGGTGTTGGCTTTACATTTAGGCTGATGACAATAAAGAACCCGTTTATTTAATTACATCAGATTTGAGCACTTTAGAACTAGAAAGGCCCTATTTTAGAATTATTCTTGGAAAATAAAACCACTCATTTGGACTTGTGACTTGATTGAATTAAGGGAGAAATATCTTGCATATTGTTAGTGTTTTATGGTTTGTCTTTCACAGACTAGGCAAATGGCATACATTTATAAAAGCCATTGATTTCTAGAGTTTATTAAAAATAAGAATTCTAAGCCTGAGGGAACTTAAAAGAGAAGAGGTTGACAAATCACTTAAATGAACATCAACAGATACCATCTCTTATGAGAAAGTGTATTACTTCAATTCGATGTCTTTGTAGCCCGAAAATATTTTGTTTTGTTTTAGAAGTGTCACTTCTACATTGGTAAGCTGTACATTTAAACTTAGTTTTCATTGACATATAAATACTTTTGAAACTGGAATGCAAGTTAGTGAATGGACTCAATTCTGCTCTAGTAGATGATCCATGTAGCCACACCAAGGACCTACATGTGCATCATGGAATATTAAGAACGGGATTTTTCTCAAGAATTGTCACAACGTAAGAAATAGACAACTTTGAAAATGCAAAGAACAATAGGCAGAATAGTACATGTTGACTACAACCATGTGTTTTTAAAATGCTAAAAACTATGAAAACTTTCACTGACTTAACTAAAAGAGTTTTAGTCTGTGAAAGATTTTGTAGTTTTAAAAAATAATTATTTTTTTAAAAATAAGCTATAAAATTTTACGTTGGCTACTTTCATTTTTTAAAAATAACAGCTACAAAAGTAAACATAAATTTAGGAGACATGGCATTATTTAATTGTTTTAATTTGAATTTTAAGATTTTTTTTTTAGGAAGCACAATCTTCCTAAACCAAGAGTCTTTTTCACAACTATGTTGGACTGTTAAGGCCAAGTCCCTGCTGATTCATGGTGGGGCTTCTTTTGGAGGGAGTGCCATGCTATAATTATAATTGTATAGACTGTCTGCTCCTCACTGAAGAAATATGAAATTTGAAAAATGATTCCATCCTTGAAAGTTCTCATAGTCTCCTCAGTTTTAGCAATCTGATTTCTGAATCTATGACCAAGATCCCAAGGAATGTTTTTTGCTAAATAGGCCTTTTAGGGTGCTTCCATTTGCTTAGGATGATTCTAAACAATAAGTTTCTAAAGCAGTCAGTTGATAAGCTAAACTTTCAATCACGATGTGCTCAATGTTATAACAATTATACTCCTATTTAATATACTAGTGAGAAGCTGCTGATGGTATTATTTCACGCACACTTTGGGGGTATGCAGTAATGCCACATTTGTGAAAGATTCAAAATGCTATAGGGTTTTGCTGTTTGTACTAATGGAAGATATATTTTAGTATGTCATACCTGAAAGGTTTTTTGATTTAATTTTTTTGTTACATTTTAAATTCTGAACTGTCTCCCTCCCTCTCTCCTCTCACCCCACACTAGACAAGGCCACCATTTGACACACATTTATAAATATGTGTAAAGCCATACTATGCATACTTCTGTTTGTCAGTTCTTTCTCTGGAAGTGGATAGCACCTTCCTTCATAGGTCCTTTATAGTTGATTTGAGTATTTATAATACCCAGAATAACTTGGTCGTTCACAATTATTCTTAGGACACTATTGTTGTTACTGTATACAACTTTCTCTTGGTTCTACTGATTTCACTTTTCATTATTTCATGCAAGTCTTTTCATATTTTTCTAAAATCAGCCACCTCATCATTTCTTACAGCACTATGGTAGTATTTCATCACAGTCGTATACCATAGCTTGTTTAGCCATTCCCCAATTGATGGGCATCTCATCAATTTCTAGTTTCTCGCCACCACAAAGAGAGCTGCTATAAATATTTTGAAACATTTAAGTTCCTTTTTCTTTTTCCACTTAATCACCTTGGGAAACAGACCTAATAGTGGTATTGCTGGGTCAGAGGGCATGATCAGTTTTTGTAACTCTTTGGGCATGATTCCAAATTGCTCTCTAAAGTGATTGGATACCAGTTAGTTTAAAGCAAATAGCATTTTCCTCCTCAATTCTGCTTTTTAAAAATGGTATCATGGGAATTTTTTTGAGGGTGAATACATAGTCATTACTTGGGGTTCAGGTTAGCGCTGGAAAATTTCTCACCTAAGTCTGAGAACACCTGTTGTTTTGTGATACTTAAGCCTGCATGAAGAGTATTCTGGACCCGTTTTTTACAATCTGCCCTTAAGCTATGAGACCTGTTTTTGTTACCTATTTGAATTTATTGTGAATGTGAAAACATCAGTTGGAGAACGGGGAGGGAGGGATTTTGACCCTTAATATAAAAATGCCTTTTCACTAATGCATATACCCTATTCTCATTGATTGATATTACTTGGTGGTGAGACATTGGCATCAAAATATCTATTCGAAGTGTACTACAAAATTTTTTTTGTTGATTATAATGGCCAACTTGAAATTAAAATGGGGGGGGAGCCAACTGAAGTTGAAGAGAGATCAATTAATAGTTCTTTAATTGGAACCTGAGAAATAAAGAAATTTGTATTTTTTAGTAGAAAGTGAGTTCAAGCTAGAGAGGTCTTTAAAAAAAATCTTTGTTTATTTGGTTAGTTAGAAATTGTTACCCTTCCTTTTTTAGGATATATATAAATATATATATATATATATACACACACACACACACGTATATACATACATGTGTGTATATACATATATACATGCACATGTATTATGCTCATATAATACCTATGTGCATGTATACACACATGTATGTGGGCATGTGCATATATATACACACACGTGTGTGTGTATACTCACTAAAGTCTTCTTATGAAAGTCTTAAAAGTCTACATTTCTGAAAGAGAAATGCTGCCTTGTGCTTTCAGGTGTCATCCAGGAAGCAAAGACCAATTAATTCAGTGCTTACTATCCCAACAAAAAAAAGCAAGAAAAAGAAATAAAAAATTAATTCCAACATTATTGATTTTATAATATCAGTATCTCAGATTATATACTAAAATGGAAAAATGGGTTTTCCTTAAGACTTTCCATTGATGTTTTAACTTCAGGTTTTATGCTAGATGATTATTAGGATGGTATAAAGTTAAAAAAGAAATGTTTAATATCTGTAAGGATTTTTAGATCCCCCAAATCCAAATGCAGTGTGGGAAATCCTATACTGACCTTGGCTTTCTCCCATACCTATGAACAGTTCAGCTTCAACTCGATTCTTCTGCATCTTCATTCTTTAACTAGGACCTCTTTCTTATCCTCTTGTTTCTAAGGGATTATCTGTGTATGACTAATACTCATGCTAGAATCTTAGCTTTCTGAGGACTGGGACCCTCACTTACCTAAGCTTTGTATCCCTCCGCTGGCTATTGTAGACCTGGTATTGTAGAATTAGCACAGCCTGTTCCAGTAGGCCCTTAAAAATGTCTGTTCTTTCAAAAACTTGGTCTTACACAGGTTCACTTCTCATAGAGCATAATCCCATAAGGCCACAGCCTTGTGCTGGATCATTTCAAGAGAGCTGACTAGGGCAGACTTCTCTGATTTGATATTAGAAATCCACTCAGGGAAGTCCTAGTGATCCCTTAGGCTGCCCTGGAACAGGCTCAAACTCTTGCCCTGGGGTCTGAACCTACTTCAGCCTCGCAGAGGGTCCTCTGGTACAGAATTTCTCAAAGATAGAAAGACAGGACAACATTAATTGGGGTACTTTTCCCTAGCCCTGGACACTCTGAGATACTCATGTTAACATATCTTTGTAAATAAACTGGTGTTCCCACATCACCTCCTGCTTCTCTGATGTGCCCACTTGAAAGGTTGACTAGGATTAGGGGAAACCAAGGGAGACAACCAGTTCATCTTCTTCGAGATTGCCTTAGTCTGGGGTCTGAGGGAGCACTGCTGAGTGAATGAGAAGCCTTTCTTTGTCCTTCAGAACTCCGCAGCCTAAGGCAATGCTGTTTAGGGGGTAGAACAGGACTTGTCAGCTCTTTTTAGTAATGTTAGTGGGTCCTGTTCACTGTATCTCCCTGACATATTAGGGCACCATCATCCTATTTTTGGCAGTGTGCTGTGAGAAAACCAAAAGTGATTGTGTGTGCACACTGCCTTCTTCTGTATCCTTTTCTCCAGTGCTTCACACACAGCTGGGCAGAGGAAAGCACTTACAGGTATGTTCATCGACCCACTGCCAGCAGGTAATCTTGGATGAGTTAAAAATCTCAAATTGGAATTGAAGGAGCTAGGAATATTCTTCATCTTAAACATTAAAATCTCAATAAATGAAAATTTTATTTAGACTGGAGTAGTTGAATTGGCAAAATCTTAATTTTGTGAATGAACTGGTATAAAAAGACAGAGCATCAAAGTCATTTATATTTGCACTTGGGTTCAAGTATTACCCCGATGCATCCTAGCTTTTTAAGTGTGGCAAATTGTTGTAGACCAGCAGTACACTAAACACTATCTCTCATTTTTTTTCTTTGAAGTACATGTATAAAAGCCAATTTTTTAATGGTTTTGCATGTTAAATAGGTTGGCATATGTCTTTGTGAAGTGGGTTTTTTCAGGTGATAATTCTACTTTTTATGGACACCATATAATTCAAACATCACTTTTTCCTGTTCTTTCCTGCCCTCCTTTTTTTCTCTCTCCTTTTCTGTTCTCTGTTTTTCTTTCTTCCTCACCTCATTGCTTTCCATCAGTCTCTCCTTCCCCATTGACACCTGTAAGAAAAATAATGAAGCCAGACTAAATGCATGTGCACCCTTACATCTTGCTCTTCAGTTTTCAGTGCACTAGAATGTGTGCGTGTGTGTGTGTGTGTGTGTGCACACAGATATAAAGGTTCCTTATGTGCCAGGTCAGTGAGCTTTATCTGCAGCCCTCTGTCATCCGGGCCAGGTGTTGCTGAGTAGGGAGGAAATTCTGCCAGCAGGAAATCATTCAGCCATTTTAGCATCCAAACACCGAAAGCAGTTTGAATCTTGAAAAGTTGAATCCGAGAAAGAAACCAAGGAAATGCTTTTTATTTTTCTTAAGAGTCAATAAACAATCTAAATAATCATTCCTTTCTATAGAATCAAGCAGGAGAGAAATTTATCCCAGTTTATGAATTAGTTGATGCTTAACTTGAGAAAACAAGTCAGGTTTTCCTAAAAAGGGGAAGCTCTTAGCCATAGCAGCTACTGAAGTTTCTCAGCTTCACCCACTCACTTCTTAACCAAAGCTGTGTAGCCAGTATAGCAGCAAATGCAAAATGCTTCCTCATGTGCTTATTATTATGTTCAATTTTCCAGTTAAGCTTTAGATGAGTGAAAATTTAGGTTTAGGAGTGACTACTTTTGTTCTAGTAGCCGTCTGATGAATTGTTTTTCTCTGTATTCGAAGGTGCAGTCATCTTGAGTGGCTTTGTTCATTAACAAAAGGTACCAAAATAAATTCAGCTAGGGTCATGGTGTTTAATTTAACAGTATTACGATAATAAGAACCATAATTAGTTTCAGATTTGCCTTCTTTCCCAGAGGACATGATTTTTAGTTTTTGATGGCTACTTAAGGCATGAGAATGACAGCAAAATTAATGTCATAACCTTTACAGCCTGTTTATGGTTTTCTATGTTGTACCCTAAAGGATTTTGTGGGATAATGTAACATCTAAAATAAACCACTTAGTATGGACAAGTAGAAATTAGGTTAATTGGGTTCACTTAATCCTCAGCTGGTAGAGCCTTGATCAAGACACCCATTTCATACTTGGAAAAAGAGTCACCATTTTTCCTTTATGAAATTATCTTTTATATGGTGCATGTACTTCTACCATGTCCTACTTTCATGCCTCATTATCATGTGGAAGTGACCCTGGTCTTAAAATCTATGCCAGCAGAGTTCAAGTTTTCGTAGGTACTAGCAGGCTAGATAAAACATAGAGCGTGGGCCCCTTGTCTGTCATCTCATGACCAGCAAAAGCTCATCACCAGAAAGTTAATAACTTGGTGAAAAATTTGGTGAAGAAGCTTATTAAAGTCGGTCTACTGAGGTCTGCGGGGGCAATGATCTGCATTGGTACCCACATCACTAAATCCATAGACCCTTTACATTTGATCTGGTCCTTTAGAATGACCATCTTTTAAAGACTAACTCATGATGGAATTTAGAATTTCTCCATGTTATTATTTTATCTAGTTTGTCTTTTTCAATGAGGAAGTCAGTTTGGCATATAATCTTCATAATACACAGTGTGACACCCAATAATAGATTGTGTTGTATGATATTGATTCAAACTTCCTTTTCCTGGTTCACCTCCAGTGTGGCCCCTTGTGGCTAAGCTCCTGATGATTACTTTTCCTGTTTCATTTCTAGACTGTCTGTGGTCATTTTCTTGAATCATTGTTGTTCCAGAAGCCCTTGAAATTTGGATCCTGAGCTTTCTCCTCATGTCATGGTGTTGTGAGGCCATGTCAGATGCAGGGTCATAATTTCAATTAGAAGGCAAGAAAGAATTTTAATTAAATGAGAGCATCAAAAGCTTTTGGTTAGTTAATTTTTAGAAATTATGTCTACTACAGTTTCTTCAGTATAGGGATATTCCTTCTGAGGAAGCTCCATCAGATTAGAAACTGCTGCTGTGACAGTGAGAGGGTAAATGACTCACCAGGGCCACACACACACACACAACCACCATGGCCGCTCTGGTGCTTAGAATGTGGCAGAATACTAGATGTCACTAAGACAAGGCAGCAGCCATAGCTCACAGATGCAGAACCAGAAAGGCCTTCAAAGGCAGGCTAGGCCAGCTGCCACCTTCTACAGATGAATAAACTGACCCATGGAGGTTAAGTGACTTGTCCCCAAGTCACACAAGTAGTAAGTACTACAGGCAGGATACTGTGTAGGACTATTGTTTGTGTCCATTATCCACCATTTTATAGGAACCCACAGTGTTAGACAAAAAACTAAAGAAATATATAGTAAATAGGTGTGTGTTAACTAAACTGCTCCAGGAAAGATTACCAGTTTTATTTGAGTTGAGGTTGTTTTAGGGACTTTTAAGGGAATGAGGAGAATGTAAAAAGCATGGAAGAATTTAGTCCCGAAGAAAAGGAGAGACAGTAATTTTAAATCTAATTTTATATCTAAAATCATAAATTATTATCTTCAAACAGAAATGTTTAGTTTGGTATATAGGAAGTGAGGGGAATCGAAGAGAACAGTGCCCTGACTCATGGGAAATATTGGTGGCGACATTTTTGAATAGATTGAAATAGGAGAGTGATTGGAGATAGACAAAGAACCCGTTAAGCACTGAGAGTTAAAGTGATTGGCAGGTGGTGAGAAAACCAAAACTGTTGTAACATCCGGCAGCAGCTGGAGATACAAAGGAGGAAGAGAGTACAGAGTCCAAAGCGGCATTAAGATCATGGTCTCCCAGTGGTCCAGGGTACCTTAGTACAGGAGGTGGTGCACACAGAGGGAATAAGGAAGTGTAGGAGAAATAGGATAAGCCACCATTAGTAAAAATACATCACTTCTAATGATACCAGCCAGACTTGATTGAACTGAAACAAATGCAGAACTCTGCCATGACTAGTGTCATGTTTCAGGACTTGAGTGCATTTATGATGTCTGCCCCATGCTTCCTTCAACCAGCTTTCTGCAATTCTTTTCCATGTCTTTCCATGCATTTTCCCTAGAAGATCTAACCAGTGTGCTGGCGGCCTTCCTCTGGTTGTTTTCCAGTTTGGGAATGACAGAGCAACTTGAGTCAGGCTGTCTGTCTGGTTAGCCCTCATCCTGGTTACACGAATGTCCCCAAATTTTTTGGTCATATATTTCCTTGATATCTTTGATATTACTTTGTATTATGTGGGGGAGGGGGGGAAGACTTTTGCATACTCTGCAAAAGCTATTGAATTATTATCAGTAGGCTTTAAAGGGGTAAGTTAATCATACTTACTCGATCCTCACAGTATTATTTTATGGTTGCCTAAAATTGAATTTATTGACAACAGTAGAATGATATATTGGAAAGTTTGGTACTGATTGACTCAAAGTTTCTATTCTTTGGCTTGTAAGAATTGAAACAAATGACTTATTTAAAATCAAAAAAGGATTGTGAAGGTAATGTGTCAATGCCACACATATTCCACAGTAGATTATGTAGTAGATCGAGTCAGACAGACTCATGTTTGAATCCTGCTTCACTTTCAGTGTGACCCTGCACAAGTAACTTAACCTTTCTGCCTCAGTTTCCTCATCTGTAAAATGAAGATAATAATAGCACTTCTGGGTGGTTGTGAGGCTCAAATGAGATCATATATATAAAATGTTTTGCAAACCTTAAAGTGCTATATAAATGTCCTCCTCCTCATCTATTGTTTGTGGTCCCTTTCAACTCTGTAGTTCTTTGTGCTCTCGAGGTCAGAGAATGGGCCCAAAGTCTCCTAGAATAATGGAGACTGAAGAAGGTCACTAGCTAGCGAGTCCATTACCCAGGAAGCTAACCCAGCTACTACTTGTTTGCAAACGTTTTATCTTTGTATATCATATACAGACAAAGCAGTAGTCCTAGAGGAGTCCTTTGGAGATATGCCTAAACATGTTGCTCTTTATGGAATCAACTGAAATAAAATTAGGCCTTTTAGCCAAAAAACACCATTTTAAAGCTTTTTGCTTTATGAATAATGCTGAAAATCATACTATTTAGAAACAGTTCTCCAGGCTCCCCTTGGTCCTGCTTAAGTGCACCACTGCTGATACGTGTACAAAGAACACAGCATGAAGCAGCTTAAGTCCTTGAACTACATTTTTTAAAGCTATAAAATCCATGATTCTAATCTCTTACTAAGAAGATGGATCTTATTCCTTACCTAAGATGGTATAGACTCAATTCTTGACAAATCAATCAGCAAATTTCAGGGGTATTTGCCTATCCTTAGAAGTCCTCCAATAATCCCTTCCGCTCACTCTTAACTTAATAAAATGTTGCCCTAGTGCAAGCTGAAAAGTTCCAGCAAATCTCTTTAACCACAGTGATACCTGACAGGGAATATAATCTACAAAATCAACAGGACACAAACAGTGAACATTGTGAACAATATTAAAATGAATAAGATAGCTGTACAAAGTAGATAAGATTAAGTTGCAACTATAAATCAAAGCATGAAAATAATCCTTTTGACTATGAAAACAAAAATTCCGTGCCTTGATTTCAGAATGAGAAGCAGGGTGGCATAGTAGGTAGAGGGCACCTGAGAGTCAGGTGGGCCTGGATTCAAGTCTTATCCCTGACCCATCTGAAGCAAGTCATTTAATTTTTGAATGTCCCAGGCAGCTCTCTAAGACTTTGCCAGTCCTTCCCCTGCCCCTAAATATTCAGAATTCTTCCCTTATCAGCCTGTTTTCTATTGGCTTTACCTGGGCTTAGCTGCAGCACCTTTGTCTTACTACATTCTTCATGTAACACTTCTGTGTTCTACAAATCTGTGGGTGCATGAAAAAAAGCCAGTTCCAATCAGAAAAAAAAAAAAATTTTAATTTCCTAGAGCATTCAGTGGTTTCTTTTGCTTATTTTCTACCCTAAATCATTATAATTAGTCCCTATGGTAAAATATATATGCAGTGAACATGAAGTATTGCTTTAGGTAAAAAATCATCGTTAAAAGACTAGCCAAAAATGTTCTTCTTTCTTCACAGCCCATATCTTCATCATCATGGTAATTATTTTAGTGCCTCAGAAGATCTGTAAATTTATCTGTGGAATGCTGGCTCCACTGCTGCAGATACAGTCAGTTAATCAATCTGTAAACATTGGTTAAGCATGTCCTCTGTGCCAGGGGCTGGGGATGCCAGACAAAAGGGAGACAAACCCTTCTCATCCTTAGGGAACTTACATTCTCTCCATTCCTTGCCTGACCATGTTCATGAATTGTAAGCAAAGCAGCCTCCCCCCTATTGCTCCCCTTCTAGTGATGATCCTCTATTACGTTAGAGCTTCATATGATACAGACAGCCTGTGCTTTTTAGCTTGGTATCGGAAGTTCTAGGCCTTGTATTCCTGTGGCAAAGATAATTATAAAAATAGCTGACATTTTTATTTCATTTTAAGGTGTGTGAAGTGTTTTATAAGTGTTGTCTCCTTTGAGCATTCCAGCAACTGTGTGAGGAAACTGAACCAAAGTCATAGAGCTCGTAAGTGCCCAAAGAAGGACATGAGCCCTCTTCCTGAAATGTCCTGGTTGCTTCTAGGCCCACCATGAACTATCAGGGTTGCACTTTAGTAGAGGGTCATAGAAATCATTGTAATTATTTTTAAATTTTCTAAATTTGGTGAATCTGTTTTAAACTTAAAACAGGGAGCTTTTTTGGTCAAGCATAGTACAGTGATGCCTTATGGGAATTGAAATGGCCATGTGATGGATGTAGTACTATGGCTGCTGTCCCATTCTCTCCCATCTTCCTCAGCTTGTTCCACTATCATCTCTTTCCTCCCAGTGTTTAATTTCTCCCTATCTAGTGGATCTTTGCCTGCCGTCTACAAAAAAAAAATGCTAAAGGGTTAAAAAAACCCTACCTAGAATCTTCCATCCATGCTAGCTATTGTCCTGCACCTTTCCTTCCTTCTTCAGCCCAGCACCCTGAGAAGCTGTCTGTATTTATTGCCTCTACTTCCTCTCCTGTCACTGAATTCTAAACTCTCTTCAGTATAGCTTCCAACCTCATCAATCAACTGAAAATGCTCCCTCCAAAGTTACCCATGATTCTTTAGTTGCCAAATCTAATGGCCTTTTCACAATCCTTGTCCCTTTTTCACTTTCCTGCAGTGTTTGACATTGCCTATTACCCTCTCCTTACGTATGTGTGTCTGTTTATATACATGTTATCTTCTTGAGGACAGGGACAGTTTAACCTTTGTACTTATAGCCCCAGCACCTAGTACAATGCCTAGCACATAGTAGGCACTTAATAAGTATTTGTTGGTCAATTGATTGATGTCCAGAGTTATTGCCAAAAGATTGATAGATTGGGTTTTATTGAAATTCTGTGTGCTCTGTACTAAGATAGCCACTATAGTATATATAGTATAAGATATAGTCCTTGCCTTCAAGTGATTTGCCATCTAGTTACAGATGAGACTTAAGATACGTGAAACAGGGGGGTGGAGCCAAGATGGCAGCTGGAAAGCAGGGACTTGCATGAGCTCCCCCGCCCCAGGTCCCTCCAAAAACCTGTAAAAAAAATGTCTCTGAACGAATTCTAGAACTGCAGAACACACAAAATAGCAGAGGGAAGCAGGGCTCCAGGCCAGGACAGCCTGGATGATCACTGGGTAAGGTCTATTGTACACAGAACTGGGAGCAGAGCCCAGCATGGGCAGCACCTGGACCAACCAGAACTGGAGCCTGGCAGAACAGGCCCTAGTGCCCTGAATCAGTGAGTTGTGGCAGTTACCAGACTTCTCAACCCACAAACACCAAGACAACAGAAAGGGTTAGTGGGAAAAGCTGCAGGGAGTGAAAGGAGTTCACCGACACAGGGGCAGCAGAAGTGGTGCAGCTCTGAGGACAGAACTACAGCTGCAGTGGCTTCTGGCCCCAGGTCCACTTGGTGGGAGGGATTAAGTGGCAGATCAGAGCAGGAGTGCAGAGCCTGCTTAAGACCTGAGTCAGGTCCAGGTTTGTGGCTCCTGGAGGAGGAGGAGCACTGCTGTGGCAGAGCTGGTTGTATAGAAATAGCTCTGAAAACAACAACACATCCCCTCAAACTTGGAACAAAGTACTCTCTACTCTACAAGCAGTCATACCCCAACGAAAAACTCAAGGGTCAAATAGTTGGCTGGGAACATGGCCAGGCAGCGAAAATGGACTCAGATTCAGACTCAGACTTTGGAATCTTTCTTTGGTGACAAAGAAGACCAAAACATACAGCCAGAAGAAGTCAACAAAGTCAAAGGGCCTACATCAAAAGCCTCCAAGAAAAACATGAACTGGTCTCAGGCCATGGAAGAGCTCAAAAAGGATTTGGAAAAGCAAGTTAGAGAAGCAGAGGAAAAATTGGGAAGAGAAATGAGAGTGATGTGAGAAAACCATGAAAAACAAGTCAATGAATTGCTAAAGGAGACCCCAAAAAAATTCTGAAGAAAACAACATCTTAAAAAATAGACTAACTCAAATGGCAAAAGAGCTCCAATAAGCCAATGAGGAGAAGAATGCCTTGAAAGGCAGAATTAGCCAAATGGAAAAGGAGGTCCAAAAGACCACTGAAGAAAATACTACCTTAAAAATGAGATTGGAGCAAGTGGAAGCTAGTGACTTTATGAGAAATCAAGATATTATAAAACAGAACCAAAGGAATGAAAAAGTGGAAGACAGAGCGAAATATCTCATTGGAAAAACCACTGACCTGGAAAATAGATCCAGGAGAGATAATTTAAAAATTATTGGACTACCTGAAAGCCATGATCAAAAAAAGAGCCTAGATATCATCTTTCAAGAAATTATCAAGGAGAATTGGCCTGATATTCTAGAGCCAGAGGGTAAAATAGAAATTGAAAGAATCCACTGATTGCCTCCTGAAAAAGATCCCAAAAAGAAAAGGAATATTGTTACCAAATTCCAGAGCTCCCAGATCAAGGAGAAAATACTGCAAGCAGCCAGAAAGAAACAATTTGAGGATTGTGGAAACACAATTAGGATAATACAAGATCTAGGAGCTTCTACATTAATGGATCGAAGGGCTTGGAATATGATATTCCAGAGGTCAAAGGAGCTAGGATTAAAACCAAAAATCACTTTCCCAGCAGAACTGAGTATCATGCTCCAAGGCAAAATATGGATTTTCAATAAAATAGAGAATTTTCAAGCTTTGTCAGTGAAAAGACCAGAGCTGAATAGAAAATTTGACTTTCAAACACAAGAATCAAGAGAAGCATGAAAAGGTAAACAAGAAAGAGAAATCACAAGGGACTTACTAAAGTTGAACTGTTTTGTTTACATTCCTACTTGGAAAGATGATGTGTGTAATTCATGAGACCTCAGTGTTAGGGTAGTTGAAGGGAATATACATACATACATACATATATACATATATATGTATATAGACAGAGGGCACAGGGTTAGTTGAATATGAAGGGATGATATCTAAAAAAATTAAGGGATGAGAGAGGAATATATTGAGAGAGGGAGAAAGGGAGAGATAGAATGGGGTAAATTATCTCGCACAAAAGTGGCAAGAAAAAGCAGTTCTGTAGGATGGGAAGAGGGGGCAGGAGAGGAGGAATGAGTGAATCTTGCTTTCATCAGATTTGACCTGAGGAGGGAATAACATACATACTCAATTGCGTATCTTACCCCATAGGAGAGAAGGAAGAAGGAGATAAAAAAGTGGGGGACAATAGGAGGGAGGGCAGTTAGGGGGAGGAGGTAATCAAAACCAAACACTTTTGAAAAGGGACAGGGTCAAGGGAGAAAATTCCATAAAGGCGGATAGGTTAGGAAGGAGCAAAATATAGTTAGTGGAAGGGTTTTACATGATGATACACATGTGGCCTATGTTGAATTGCTTGCATTCTTAGGGAGGTTGGGTGGGGAGGGAAGAGGGGAGAGAATTTGGAACTCAAAGTTTTAAAAACAGATGTACAAAAAAAAAGTTTTTGTATGCAACTAGGAAATAAGATACACAGGCAATGGAGTGTAGAAATTTATCTTGCCTTACAGGAAAGTAAGGGAAAAGGAGATGGGAGGGGAGTGGGGTGACAGAAGGGAGGGCTGACTGGGGAACGAGGCAACCAGAATATATGCCATCTTGGAGTGGGTGGGAGGGTAGAAATGGGGAGAAAATTTGTAATTCAAACTCTTGTGAAAATCAATGCTAAAAACTAAATATATCAAATAAATTAAGTAAATAAATAAGAAGAAAAAAGATATATAAAACAATTAGAAAGCAAGAAAAACAGCATATGATTAAGTACTTTATAGAATATCTATTCAATTGAAAATTCCACACTGATCAAGATAATTGACTCTGCCATATTTTTTATTTTCCTAAGATTACTTATTTAAGAACTGTGCATAATAATACTTTATTTTCCCAGAGGTCATGTATATTGGAACCTCAACTATCTAGAACAGAGCTGAGAGTCAGGAAACATGCAAATATGGAATGAGAAGCCAAAATAAGGTCACAGAATTTGTTTGCTAAAAACTCATGTACTTTGTTCATTAAATAGCACCTCTGCTCATGTTAATCCTCTCTTTAAATCTTACTATATCTTCTGTTTTGCCTGCTAAGTTAAAGTCAGACTGTTTAGCATTCTACTATCTGATACCTTCCTGTCTTTCCAACCTTAACTCCTACTATTCTTCTCCACAAAGCCTATGTTGTGGTTAAACTGACTAACTTCCCATTCCTTATTTTTCATGCCTCCGTTCTGTTGGGAATGAAATTGATAAAGACTGAGGCAGTTAAATCCAAGCATTTCAATTTGTTAGCAAGGCTAGCAGTTGCATAACAAATCAGTCTAAGGCCCTTCAGGTATAAGGACCCCATTTGGCAATTAAAAAAGCATTCTTATAGTCAATAATCAGGGACCATTCAACTTGCACTGTCTAGAGTAATATGGGCATGCCTTCCGGTTGGTCAGTTTGACAGATTTTGTGGCTATTTCCAGAACATCCTAGAATATTCTGTGGTTGTTACAAAAACATACCTCAAGTTGTATGGAACATTTTGTGGTCAGCCCCCATTATTCCAATTTCTCAGAATTGTCTCTCAACATTTTAATTTCCCCATAATTATATGATTTACAACAAAGCAAGGCCTAGCTTACAAAATGGAAAGAACCAAAGTGGAGTTAGTTTTGGATTCCGTAATTCTCTTCCTTGATCCTTGGGAAATTTATTCCCCATGAATTGCTTATCCAATATCAATTGCTAACATTTCATTGTATATTCAAAATCAGTATTTTGAACCATCATCAGATTATTAGGAATTGATTTTGAGCATATTTTGGTATAACAAGCAATATAACATCTAACACTAAGTCAAAAGACAATTATTCATTCCCAAGATTAACTGGGGAAAGAGAAATACCTGGTGGTAGTATTAAAATAAAGGCAACAGACATATCTCCTCTCGATGATGTAGAAGGGTTTCACTTTTATAGGAGGGTGGCCAAACAGAATTTTTAAAAAGGTGAAATTTCCCCCTCTTGGTCTGCTTTGCAGACAAAATAAAGCAAAGGAAAGTAAATCAGGCTACTTTAAGTTGTTTCAGAGCATAATTTACCAATAAAGGTTTTAAGTTCTTTGTTTACATGCTCAACCTGATTTGAACTCTTTACACATCACCAAGGTAACTAAGAAAACTCAGCAAACATAAATACCATGAAACAGAAACCTAAAGTAAAACAATAACAATCATTAAAAATAACAACATCTATTTGTAACCCACACTCAATGTCCATTTAATCAGTACGTTTCATCTTGAGTCCCAGATATCCTATGCAGTCCCTGGAAACATCTTGCCTTGGAAATTCTGGAATATATCTCATTCTTAGGTCAGCTTTGAAGGGGTTCTTCCTAGAAAATTTGCTTGAATCTTTGCAAGTATCTTAGAACCAGAGAAGCTGATCTTCATATGGTTCTAAATCACCCACAGAAACTCACAGGCAACTCTTGCTAAAATCTTCCAGTAACAAGGCTTAATACAATTTAGTACAACTTTCTAAATTTGTTTTTCCAATAATTTATTCATGTGGTAAAAGCCAGTCCAGAACTTATAGTTCTAATCCTGTTAATAACAGAGCTATAAGAAATTCACTGTAATTATTAATGTGATTTTATATGTAAAATCTTTAACCCAATTTTGGGAACTTGCTACTAAAACATTCAAGCCCTGTATATCCTATTAGAAATATTTGGACGTCAGTTTTAAAAAAGTCTGAACCTACTGCCTGTCTTATCTAAATTTTCTAAATTATTTCCTGCAATTTCAGGTGCAGGAAACCCTCAATCTTGCATTTCTACCTAGCGACCATCCAGGCTGTCCTGGCTTAGAGCCCTGCTTCCCTCTGCCATTTCGTGGGTTCTGCAGTTCTAGAATTTGTTCAGAGACATTTTTATAGGTGTTTGGAGGTTCCTGGGGGAGAGCCTTAGGTACGTCCCTGCTTTCTAGTAGCCATCTTGGCTCCGCCTATACATGTTTTTAGATGACCTAACCTATCTTAAAAAGCAGACCTAGCTTTAGGTTTTATCCCAATATAGACAATTTGTGAAGAATCCATTTTCAAGTTCCTGTGTTGATTCTTTCCAATTTATCTTGTGTATAACTTAGTGTATAACTTATATACATAGTATCTAGTTGTCTCCTTCATTAGATTATAAACCCCTTGAGAACAAGAACTGTCTTTCATCTTTCTCTGAAGATCCATTGTTTAGCACAGTGTCTTATGCATAGTAGGTGCTTAACAAATGCTTATTGACTGACTGAGGTCCTGGCTTGGAGATTTTTCAGATTATTATCAGTATTGATCTGAGTTTGACTGTATTTAGAGAGAAGACAGACCTAGGAAACATTTATCAAAACATATTTTAATTTTTGTTAATAATTAGTGTCAAACTGTGTGACTCAATTATTTTGAATTTCCTTTCTGAATTTATTATCTCAAACACACATCATTCTAGAGACACTTACTGGCAGTTAATTCATATGCACTCATTATTAGTTCAATATTCTAAATTTGAAAGAGTCTTCAGAAAGGGCCATTTTTATGTAAGGCTCAATGCCAATGGAATTTCTAAAAGCTAAAGTGAGATTGAAAGAAGTACATTATCTTCTGCTGACACCATATCTTTGAGTAAATGTCACACATTTTAAAGATCTGCTGACGCTTCTAGAAAACTTCAGTTAAGAGGTAATTCTAGCTCAGAATTATATTTTCTTCATTTTAAAAATTTCAAGTATAATTTTTTTATACAGTCACTATTAGTCCTAATAACAAGTATTGGTAGAAATGTCACAAAAACCTATGAAAGAGAAAAAAAAACACTACTTCATTTGCCTGCATAACCAACAGGTTGGTATGTGTTTGTCAGATAACAAGCTTACTCCTTTAAACACCCAAACTTTAAAAATGTTAACTATTCCCTTCTAAGTTCTAATATCTTTCTAATTTAACTACTTCCAGATAGCTAAATATCATCTCATGAGTGTTAATGACTATATTGTGCTATAATTCAGTGATATGTTTGGAACCCACTGAGGTATGTACACTATATCAGTCCAGATTGCTATGTTTGGAGGAGATCTTCTGTCTGCTTTTTATAATTCTTGTCTTAGCTCTAAGGGTCAGGCTGTCAGCACAATGGGCTCTGACAGCCTCATTCTCTAATTTGATAGTTCTAATGGACTGAAAAATTTCATACCTAAGCATATTAAAATTATATGTCAAACAGCTACATTTAGGCCATGAATTAATTCAACCCAACAATTATTAAGAACCTAATAGGCGCATACCACTCAGCACAGGTGGGTGGCATAGTAGATAGAGTACTGGGCTTTAAGTCAGGAAGATCTGAGTTCAAATACAGCTTCAGACACTTAGCCGTGTTGACCATGGATAAATCGTTTAACCTCTGTCTGCCTCAGTTTCTCCATCTATAAAATGGGAATGATAATAGCACCTACTTTCAGGTGAGAATTGTGAGATTGTGAGAATCAAATGGGATCATGTTTGTAAAGTGCTCACCAGAGTGCCTGGCATGTAACGGGCACTACAAAAATATGAGTAGTTATTATTATTGTTGTTATGTAGGCATCATGGGAAATGAGTTTGGATAAGATAGTTATTGCTATCCTTGGAAATTATAGCATAAGAAGATAGGAGAGCCATAATACAAAATAGCACCTAACAAATGTAAGCACAAATAATTTTGTGGTTCAAGGTGGGAAGAAGAAGATTATTACTGATTAGCTAGGACCAAGGAAGGCTTCCTAGAAGTGGAATTTGAATTGGGCTATAAAGGACAAGTTGGGGCAGGGGGCGGGGCAGGGGGGAAGGTGACACTGGAATGGGAAACACTGGGAACTATGGAATCCAAAACTAACTCCATTTTGTGATTGTCTTCCATTTTGTGAGCTAGGCCTTGCTTTGTTGTAAATCAAATAATTATGGGGAAATTAAGATGTTGAGACAATTCTGAGAAATTGGGGTAATGGGGGCTAACCACAAAATGTTCCATACAACTTGAGGTATGTTTTTGTAACAACCATAGCATATTCCAAGATGTTCTGTAAATAACCACAAATTTTATCAAATTCTGACCCATCAGAAGAGAGCACTCCCATGTTACTCCAGATTGTGTAAGGTGATTGACTCCTCATTACTGACAATAAGAATGCTTTGTTAACTGCCAAATGGGGCCTTTGTGTCTATTGGAGACCTTGGACCTGATTTGTTATGCAACTGCTAGCCTTGCTGATAAACTGATATGCTTGGATTTAACTGCCTCGGTCTTTACCAATTTCATTCCCAACAGCTTGGTGAGCCAGCCAGGAGGTCAAGAGAAGGACCCAAGCCTTGAAGGCAGCCTCTTGGAAGAACTCACTAGAGCACACTGAAGGAGTTCTCTGTAGAGGACTGACCCAGAAGTTGAGACCCAACCCCCCTTCAACCTCAATCTCAATTCTTCTGAGCTAAGGAAAGCCTCTCACATTGTTGTGGGCTTCCACATTGGTGGGGGAGTCCCTTAAGGGAACAAAGCCCCTTATGAGGAAAATGGCATATAGTTCCTTGTATAGGTGGGAGAATCCATTCTTTCTATAGGTAAGGAAGTACAAGTAGAGAAAGTATGAGCCTAGTAGTAGGGCACCAAAAGGAGCCCCTTTAAAGTAATTTCTCATGTACCGGAATCAGGAAAGGCTCTCACTTCAACCAGGTATGACTAAAAAAGCACACTAGTAAATTATATGGATTTTGGTCTAACACTGCAAGGAATTGAACTAATAAATTACTCTTGCCTAAATTTGGCTCTTTTGATTATGATATATTAAAGACATTGAGGCTGGCTGTTGAAAAACCCCACCCCTACCCAATGAACTACTGGATTGCTGAGATGCCCTGTCTAAAGGGACATGCTCTCTGCTCCTTGAAGGGCCCACTCCTATTTGTCAAATGAAGTTTTGAGATTGCCTTTAGAAAATTGGGTGCACTGACTTTTTGATTAAACTTTAAGGAAAAATTTTGCTGGCAAGTATATCTATGTATCTGTGGCCTGATCAGCCAAAGGATATGTTTCTAAGGACCTTTCGATGGCTTTAAAAAGGAAAATCTCTCCCTCTGTCTTTCAAACTCTGGCCAAGTTGGAAAGGCAGACAAGAGACTCAGATAAGGAGAAAGGGAATGGTTTTTCCCAGTCGTAGAAATTTATGAACTAGAGATTAAAATACATGACTGAAATGTGAATTCTCTATTATAAATTTCCAAATTGAAGTTTTAATTTTTTTTAAGAAAGGGGGAACTGAAGCTAGTTTGAAAAGTAGTATCAGTGAGCTTTGAAAAGTAAACAAAAGCCAAGATTGGTGGCAGGAAAGCAGGGACTTGTTTAAGCTGTCCCCCAAATCCCTCCAAACACCTGTAAAAATGGCTCTGAACAAATTCTAGAGTTGCAGAACCCACAAAATAGCAGAGGGAAGCAGGTCTCCAGTCCAGGATGGCCTGGATGATCACTGGGAAGGGTCTATCACATGGTACTGGAAGTGGAGTGCAGCCCAGTGTGGGCCCCGCCAGGACAGGAGTCAACCACAGCAGGCCTTAGGGCCATGAATCATTGAGCTGTGGCACTTAGAGAGTGGTCCAGCCACCAGCTCTGGGGGTGGCGGAGGTGGTGCACAGTGGAGCCCCAGAGTCAGCTGCTTCCAGAGTCCCTGGCTCACACAGTGGGAGGAATCAAATGGCAGACCAGAGCAGGAGTGGTCTCAGGCCATGGAAGAGCTCAAAAAGGATTTGGTAAAGCAAATTAGAGGAGTGGAGGAAAACTTGGGAAGAGAAATGAGAGTGATGCAAGAAAACCATGAAAAACAAGTCAATGACTTGCTAAAGGAGACCCCAAAAAATACTGAGGAAAATAACACCTTAAAAAATAGACTAACTCAAATGGCAAAAGAGCTCCAATAAGCCAATGAGGAGAAGAATGCCTTGAAAGGCAGAATTAGCCAAATGGAAAAGGAGGTCCAAAAGACCACTGAAGAAAATATTACCTTAAAAATGAGATTGGAGCAAGTGGAAGCTAGTGACTTTATGGGAAACCAAGATATTATAAAACAGAACCAAAGGAATGAAAAAAATGGAAAACAATGTGAAATATCTCATTGGGAAAACCACTGACCTGGAAAATAGATCCAGGAGAGATAATTTAAAAATTATTGGACTACCTGAAAACCAAATCAAAAAAAGAGCCTAGATATTATCTTTCAATAAATTATCAAGGAGAACTGCCCTGATATTCTAGAGCCAGAGGGTAAAATAGAAATTGAAAGAATCCACCCATTGCCTTCTGAAAAAGATTCCAAAAAGACGACTCCTAGGAACATTGTTGCCAAATTCCAGAGCTCCCAGATCAAGGAGAAAATACTGCAAGTAGCCAGAAAGAAACAATTTGAGGACTGTGGAAACACAATTAGGATAATACAAGATCTAGTAGCTTCTACATTAAGGGATTGAAGGGCTTGGAATGCGGAGGTCAAAGGAGCTAGAATTAAAACCAAGAATCACCTACCCAACAAAACTGAGTATCATGCTCCAAGGCAAAATGTGGACTTTCAATAAAATAGAAGACTTTCAAGCTTTCTCAGTGAAAAGACCAGAGCTGAATAGAAAATTTGACTTTCAAACACAAGAATCAAGAGAAGCATGAAAAGGTAAACAAGAAAGAGAAATCATAAGGTACTTACTAAAGTTGAACTGTTTTGTTTACATTCCTACATGGAAAGATGATGTGTGTAATTCATGAGACCTTTCTCAGTATTAGGGTAGCTGAAGGGAATATACATATATAGACAGAGGGCACAGGGTGACTTGAATATAAAGGGATGATATCTAAAAAATAAAATCATATTAAAGGATGAGAGAGGAATATATTGAGAGAGGGAGAAAGGGAGAGATAGAATGGGGTACATTATCTCGCATAAAAGTGACAAGAAAAAGCAGTTCTGTGGGAAGGGAAGAGGGGGCAGGTGAGGGGGAATGAGTGAGTCTTGCTCTCACCAGATTTGACCTGATAAAGGAATAACATACACACTCAATTGGGTATCTTACCCCACAGGAAAGAAGGAGGAAGGAGATAAAGAAAGGGGGGACGATAGAAGGTAGGGCAGATAGGGGGAGGAGGTAATCAAAAGCAAACACTTTTAAAAAGGGACAGGGTCAAGGGAGAAAATTGAACAAAGGGGGATAGGATAGGAAGGAGCAAAATATAGTTAGTCTTTCACAATATGAGTATTTTGGAAGGGTTTTACATGATGATACACATGTGGCCTATGTTGAATTTCTTGCCTTCTTAGGGAGGGAAGAGGGGAGAGAATTTGGAGCTCAAAGTTTTAAAAGCAGATGTTAAAAAAAAAAAAGTTTTGCATGCAACTAGGAAATAAGATATACAGACAATGGGGCATAGAATCTATCTTGCCCTACAAGAAAGTAAGGGAAAAGGGGATGGGGGGGAATGGGGTGACAGAAGAGAGGGCTGACTGGGGAACGGGGCAATCAGAATATGTGCCATCTTGAAGTGGAGGGGAGGGTAGAAATGGGGAGAAAATTTGTAATTCAAACTCTTGTGAAAAATCAATGCTGCAAACTAAAAATATTAAATAAATTTAAAAAAACATGTATACAGGTTAGATTATTCAGATGAAAGGAAATTAAAAACAAAAAAATGAAAATGAGAAAATCAGCTTGGACTCTCAAGTGTCATCTTGGTTATTAGGTATGTGATAACAAATTGTAGAGAGGCCGATTTGGGCTTGATGGAAGGAAAAACTTCCTGGCACTGAGAGTGACCAAAAAAGTGGTGGACTCCCTCTCACAAGAGATCTTTTAAACAAAGGCTGAGTGTTTACATGTTGAAAGAAGAGATTCTTGAACAGGGGCAGATTGGAAGAAATAGCCTCTGAGGGTCTTTCTTAAGATTTCTTGGGTCATTGATGGTTATCTACTAGGGTCTAAAGTATCCTTAGTAATATTTTCTGAGGAGAACGTCAGAGACTTAGTTTGCAAATTTTTAAAGTACTCTCTACGTATCAGCTATTTAAACTAGGTATATGAATGGACCTGGTGTGACCATTTTGCTAACTGGTTGCTCATTAGTCCTGCTTTCACATAGTTATTGCCATTCAAAATTTCTGACCAGTTGCTTTTGTTGGCATAAAGTATTGAAGGAATCCTCACAAGTTCCTGTTGGGTAATTAGGATCTAAAGCCATAGCAGCTTTACAGAAACCTGTTTAGCATCTACTCTTTGTTGGCTGTTAGGGAACGAACAGTATTCAGTGCATGTACACAATGCTAATTAATTGGTTTTGGCATGTTGATCTTTACCCAAAATGAGGGTTTGAAATCAACTTACAAATACTGGTTTGCTTCTTAAATAATTCTCTAGAATGAAGGCAAAAATTGCAACAAGCTATTTTTTTTTTAAATTTCTTTATTTTTAGTTTACCACACACGGTTCTACATAGTTTTGAGTTCCAGTTTTTCTCCCCTCCCTCCCCCCTCCCTCCCCAAGACGGCATGAAGTCCCATATAACTGTCATGTATAACTTCGCATTGAATTAATTTATGCTCTAGTCAGGTTATGGAGAAGAATTTTGACTAATGGAATGAATCATGAGAAAGAAGAAACAGAACCAAAAAAAAAAACAAACCCAAAAACAAAAACAAAAGAGAAGCAGAAAAGGCGAGCATGTAGTGTGCCTCAGTCTGTATTCAAACTTCGCAGTTCTTTCTCTGAATGAAGATAGCATTCTCCATCGTGAGTCCCCTGGAGTTGTCCTTGCCCTTTATGTTGCTGAGAAGAGCGCAGTATGTCAGGGTTGGTCCTCACGGAATCCACATATCTGTGGCTGTGCACAACGTTCTCCTGGCTCTGCTCCGCTCACTCAGCATTATGTTGTGTAGGTTTTTCCAGGTTGTTATGTAGTCTGCATCATCCCCATTTCTTATGGCACAATAGTATTCCATCACCTTCATATACCACAGCTTGTTCAGCCATTCCCCAATTGATGGGCATCCCTTTGCTTTCCAATTCTTGGCTACCACAAAGAGAGCTGCTATCAATATTCTTGTACATATGGGTCCTTTTCCCGCTTGCGTGATTTCTTTGGGATACAACCCTAGAAGTGGTATTACTGGGTCAAAGGGTATGAACATTTCTGTAGCCCTTTGGGCATAGTTCCACACCGCCCTCCAAAATGGCTGGATCAGCTCACAACTCCACCAGCAATGCAACAATGTTCCAATTTCCCCACATCCTTTCCAGCATTTATCATTCTCCTGATTTGTTATTTTAGCCAATCTGACAGGAGAGATGTGGTATCTAAGAGTTGTTTTGATTTGCATTTCTCTAATCAGCAGCGATCCAGAGCATTTTTCCATATGCCTGTAGATATCTTTAATTTCTTCCTCTGAAAACTGCCTGTTCATATCCTTTGACCATTTCTCAATTGGGGAATGGCTTGCAACAAGCTATTTTAAAATGTAATGGATAACATCTTTCTTGATAAAATTATTGAAAAAATAAAAATTAATTAATTAAAATATATAAAAATTTATAAATTTATAAAAATTAATTCAATGGGCAGGCTGATTTCCAAGTTTGAATATACTTATCCATTGCCTTTAACGCGCAGATATTTTCAGGAATGAAATTTCCTCTAAGTAGAAAAGTGCACTCCTCCAACATGACTAAATATGCATTTCATACATGGCATATGCTGAAGATCATGGTTTACATAAATATATTTTGTGAGAGTCAGTAATTGGATTTTCCATTTAATTATTAATAAGCATTTATTTAGTACCTATTGCAGAGACTATGCTAGGCTCTGGGGCTACAAAGACAGCAGTCTACAGTGAAACGGTTTTTGTCCCCAAAGAATTTACATTTTGTTAGTGGAGATAACATTTAGTACTTGTGTTGTGTGTGTGTTTAAGCATATACATAGGTGTGTGCAAGGTGTCCCAAAAGTCTTTGTGCAGTTTTAAGCTATTAATTGTTTGAATCAAAGCAAAATGAATGTTTAAATGTATAAACAGTGACCAAACAAAGGTGTGCTTCAGAATGGAAAGTTCATCTGCCTAACACAGTGGTCAACCACAAGTCCAGGCAACTGATGATGAACATAATACCCACCTCCTGACAGAGAAGTGAGGATCTTAGCCTGCAGATGAACATATGTATTTTTTGGACATGGCCAATACAGGAATTTGTTTTGATTTGACTATGAATATTTGTTATGAAGGTTTTCTTTTTCAATGAGAAGAGGGGAGAGGTTGGAGGTAGAGAATAGATTTCTGTTAATTGAAAAGAGCAAAACAATTTAAATGGCATGTTCATTTATTTGTATCTTAAATTGAAGTATCTTCAAATAGTTCCCATCTTACCTACAACCCTCTCAGTTCTGGATAGCTGATTTTACTTAATAACAATTGAAGATCAAGTGCAATATGGCATTTGATATCTAGAGAATTTGTAAGGCATGGTGTCTTGCTTATTTATTGGTTGCTTAAGGATACAACATTGTTTAGTCCTTTCATTTTAGTGCCTGAGGTACACTACATGCCAAGAAGACTTAGTAGTTTCAGAATTGGAAGGGGTCTTTGAGGTCATCTAGTCCAAACTGCTACTTCAAACAGAAATCCCACCACATCACTTCTTCACTGGAGGGTGTTTGTAGCCAGAGAAAAGTTTATATCCTAGCACTGTCTCCAACTACCTACCTGTGTGACCCTTCTCACAAATATTTTTTTAAAAATAGGTATCTTTTGTTTTTCACATCATCAGAACCCTTCCCAGTGAGCCATCCCATATAACAAATAATATTTTAAAGGGAGTATAGGAAAAAGAAAAAAATTAGCAAACCAATAAGTGCTTTGAAAAAAATCTAAAATATATGCAGTATTTCCCATGTACATCTCATCTCTGCAAAGGATTGGGATGAGAGTGTCTTCTCATTTGTCTTCTTTGAAGCCATGCTGGTTCAGTGTAATTTTGCAACATTCATTTTTGGCTCATGTGTCTATTTTCCTGCAACCCCTCCATCATTGACTTCCTATTTTGGGACTACTATGCCAGTTTGCTGGGTATGAGGTGAAACCTTAGGTTGGTTTTGACTTGTATTCCTTTTCTTGTTAGTGATCTGGAACATTCTTTGGTAAAGTTTTTACTAGTTTTTCAATTCTTCTTTTGAGAACTATTTGTTCATATTCTTAGTGCCTTCTTAAACTAAGGATCACATTCAGGGACATTTTTTTTCAGGATTTAGCCTTGGTCTTCCTAGGCCATACCTGCTTATGGTACGTGTGTTTTAAAAAGTAAATTTTTGACAGTATTGTTACAAATTATCAATTTTTTTATTGGAAGAAAAGCATATAGAAATACTGCACCTATTTCTGTGACTGTGTCAATATGTTTCAAAATATATGCTAGATAGTGAAAAATTCTATCAGATTCTATTCCATAGGTATATATTGCTCTGTCTCCAAACTTAGAATTTCTGTGGAACTTTGACTATAATGCTTTATAGATAGAGTCAGCGGTAGGATTCCAGTAGAAACAAGATGCTTTCGGTTTATATTCTCAATAGATACTCAGTGAGAAGCATTGTCTTAATATGCAGAGAACTGATTAAGAGATACCCAAGTACATCTTTTATTTCGTGTTCTCACTTTTTAAATCCTCTAATCAAAATTTTTTATGTCGTGACATTTTTCTGAATGGCAATGGGCTGGTAACATACTTTTTTGACTTGGATGGATGGATGGATAAACCTATAAAGCATTTATTAAATGGTTACTGTATGCTAGACTCTGTTTCAACCACTAGGGATACAAATATGAGCAAGTGAGACAGTCCTTGCTGTCGAGGTTCTTAGATTTTAATAGGAGAAGAGAACACAAAGGGGAGCTGGCCTATGGATGGGTGACAGCTAGCATATAGATGGAAGTGCGGTGGAGGCCTGAAACCTAGGCAAAGTAAGGCCTGCATTGGCCTGTTAGAGCCCAGGGTGATTCTAGGGAGACAGTCAGCTTTTAGGGAGAAAAGAGATGGAGATCCCCTGGCCTAGAGATTGCTGGGAAGAAGATAGACTCATGTAAATAGTAGAAGATATCCAAGTGGGAATTGATTTGAAGCCATTATGAAATGAAATTATGATATCAACCAAATCTTTTGTGATTAGTGCCTACAGCAGAAAGAAGAAAAGTACTAGGAATAATAAGCTTCAGTTAAGTTTGCAGAAAGTGATTTTTCTTTTATTTCTTAAAGAGTTTTATCCCACCTCATATTTAGGGACATTAGCAGGGTAGCATAAAGAAGTCGGACTGGCTTCTGTCTTTGCAGTCCCTGTCCTAGGAATAAATGAAAGATTTCTATTTCCAGCACCATCAAGCTGTCACTTTCCCCAAGCAACCAATTCACTCAATTTTCATTTTTAATCAACTATGTTTAAATATGGTATATTAACCAAAATTAAATGTAAGCATGTAAGAGTGATTTATAAAGCACACTGTATTAGCTCTTGCTGTAATTGATGGCATGAACAGTCTGCCTTCTTTCATTTTTCTTCCTTTTTGATAGATTTTCTTACTAATGCACTTTGCAGCAATCCAAGTGAGGCAAATCAGGTTATAATTATCTGGAACTTTTGTATGGTGCTCAGGAACAAAGGGCTGCCTACATGCTGACAAAGGATTGTATTTCTTAAGATGTCGGCATGTTGACTTTGCTTGGATGATGCCTGTAAAACACTCAGAGAGAAGCAGCTATTTAATGCATCATCCTTTTGTGTGTGGTAAATTTATAAAATAAATTATGTTTTCCATCAAAGTCAGAAAACAGAACATTCTGGTGAAAAAGACATCCCATTCAATAAACTGTTGCTGTATATGCCATATGTTAAGGTATATACTGTCTTCTTATTCAATTCTAGCTCCCATTCATTGTTTAATTGGAGTGTTTGTCCAAGATTTATTTGCTGATGAGTGAACACTTAGGTTGCCTATCCAGCTGAATGTTGTAGCCTAAATAATAGGCGGTCCTCATCTACTTAATTTTTCCTATGTTAATAGTTAGGCCAAACCTTTGTAGATAGTTATGGGTCTCATTAGAAGGCCCTGCAATATTCTGGGCTGGATGTAGTCGGTAAAATGACACCCACAGAAAAGAGTTCTGGAGGACTCTGGGGAATCCCTTCCTAGTGTGTATCTATACTGATGACCATCTACAGCAAGTAGACATTGCCCTGTTTTGTCTCACTTGGTTTTAATAATCAGAGTGCCACTGAACAAGGTTTTCTTTATTATATCTTTTAAGAAATCTTATATAATTTTGACATAGGTTGCCTTTGGGAAATTTCATAATCCTTTTAATGATTTCAAGCTTTTCCCTGAAACAAAGGCCCACCTTTTAACAACACTATTCTTCTGGTGTTGATGTATGTCTACAAGTCATGAAACTCTCCAGTCTATGAAGAAGTTGAGGACCATCCAAATGGAGTGGAGGGGCACATGGTGGATGTGAGTGGGCTGGGACACATTACAGATAAGGAATTATGCAGGAGACATGGTGTAAAGAATACCTTCAAAAACAGATGTGCATGTACAACCTATATCCAATTGCTTGCCTTCTCAATGGGGTTAGAGAGTGGGGAGGGAGGAAAGGAGAGAATTTGGAACTCAAAAGTTTTGATAATGAATGTTTAAATTGTTTTTACATGTAACTGGGGAAAAATAAAATACTAAATAGATTTTTTTTAAAAAGTTGTGCATCACCATGACCAGAAAAAAGCATGTGATAGGTTACACAGCCATTAAAAATATTTTTACTGATGGACTTTGTTGTTATATCATATTAGTTTATACATATATACCCTTGTTATCTTGTCATCCAGTAAGCCTTCCCTAATAACAAAGATTAAAATAGAAAGAAAAAATTAGTAGTATCCCTGCAATATTAAGAAAACTCAAGAAAGGCCCATGGTAAATTGGGCAGATTCCCAGTGGTGAATTTAATACAGGAATTTAATAACACAAGGTGGTTAGTATGAGTGAATTGCATTCTACATCCTTGGAAAAAATGAGATCACAGATGCACTGGGGCTTTTGCGTCCCAGCTTGGGTATGTCAACTCTGACATTCTTTTCTTCAGCTGATAGAGATCATTTTTAGTGGCAAAATAAGCTTTTAATCTAGTCCTTGAAATGCTGTTATTGTTCAAGAAGGAGCATAAAGGAGAGATCACCAGAAGTCTGGTCACATAGCAGGACTGAAGGATAACTAATAGACTGCCCATTGTAATATTAATGGGATAGGAAGATCTTTCCGCCCATTAATAGGCCTGTGTGACCTGCTTTGAGCTCCCACCCCGCTCATGGCTGTGATGCAGCCTGAGTTACATGGAGCCCATGGCGGGAGGAGCTTGCCCAATGGAACAAAGAGCAGGAGGTGAGAGGGAGGCAGAGCTGACAAAGAAGCGAGTTCGAGAGGGCAGAGGGAGGAATTTTCCTGGGGGAGCTTGTTTGTGGGGAGGCCTAACATAAAGATGCTTGACATCTTGGCTCCCTGGATCCGTGATGTATACAGATGTTTTTGTCACCTTGGTAAATTTTGCTTTCTAGAGTCTGGATAAATATTTTGGTTTTGTCTTGGAGGAGGAGAGTTTATTATATTCTGTGATTCTACCCTGGAAATAGGCCTGCATGTTCATAGCAGCTGCTGTGGGTATCACATTGGTGTTACAGCCATGTGCTTCATTCATATCCAGGCTATTCTAACACATCAAGGGCATTTAAAATGTACCTGTGGTAAGGATTTCCAGGATAATGTGGACAAGAGTCACACAGGCTGGATGAGCCAGAATGAATCATGCTTCTCTTCATTGGAGAGAGCACCCCCATAATTGAGATCACAGAGCCATATAAGAACCAAACTATTCTTAGTATTGTAACACTGAGAAAGAAAACTTAGATTACAGGATGCATTTTTTTTAACTTGCTTAGTTTGAATGTCTGGGTAAGGAGGTAAGTTAACAGAAAAACCCCTGTAGAGACTGTAGCAGTTAGCATATCTTGACCAATTTAAATGCTATTTTGTAATGATGAAGAAATCGAAAGCATAAACATTCCTTATGCTTTATCCAATCAGATATTAACAGGGGTCCCATTAAGGTGATGGCCAATATTATCATTTGGTCATAAGCTGTGTGGTATTCATGCTAGTCGCTATGGTTTTCAAGTTTAAAAGGGAACTGCAAATTGTATTCAGCACTCCCTCTCACTCTGCGGGACATGGAGTAAGGGACAGTGAAGCAACATTGCCAGCAGGCTGTGAGTCCCTGGGGAGACCCACAGCAGCAGCTGCTTGTGTGGTCACAGCAGAAGGTGGGGAGGTGGCATTGGCACCAGGCCTACAGCTCTTACCCCTCCTCCCTCTCCCCGCCCCCCCCAATCTAGAGAGAATTCTATGTCTCCTAGAGTCAGTTTGCTTACCTAGGAAATTCTTATGGAGCTGAGAGAAAGAATAACTGCGAATTTCCAAGTTCATGTTAGTTACTGCAGGGTCTAGTCCCAAAGAAACTTTACAATAGAATAGACTTTCTAGAATTTTCACCCTTAGAACAGGAGATAATACTCTACAAACACCATGGCTTACCCAGGGGCCTAATGCAGTGGGAACCACATGCTTAGCAGCAAGAGGAGTCTTGTGTAGAGAAACATCAACCCTTACCATTTACTCAAACCTCCCACTATGATAATGAGAAGGAGGTGAGGAAATGTATTACATAATTCCTCCACTTCTAAAGGAAGGTATTGAACATAACTTTTTTATGACTGTTGTCATTATTATACTGTTATTTAGTAGTGTTGTCATCAGGAGTTGTTGGGTTGTGTAAGATTTTCTCCCCTTACAATAAGTCATACTAGACAACAATATTTTTCAGTTCACATATTTTTACATGTCACCTTCCATTTTCAGCTATTACAGCGTTGTTATTGTATACGCTTGTAGCAGCTCACTTTCCCTTTCCTCCCAACCCCTCCATTCTAATTTGCTTTGTCAGAAATACCAGTTAGCCATGTTGTCATTTTTGTATGTTAAGTGAGCATCAGTACATTGTCAGTGAAGGCACCTTCCATAGAGGAAAGTGCATGGGCTTTGTAACAGCTATGTTGGCCTTTTACATTTATTTCTGGATTAAGAGCTACATTCCAATGACAGAAGTTGCTGAAAATTTGACCCCCCCCAAATAAGTGAGTTGTTACACCAATCTTATGCTGAAAATATAGATTGTGTATACATTAGATAGATAAATCATTAATGTTTCAGAAGATATCAACATTATTATTGGTGTGCAAAAGTGCCAGTTTATCAGGAAGTCAGCTTAATTAAAACATTGGGTATCAGAGATACCCTGTATTAAGATGAAAGAGAAGAAAAGTTACCTAGTTATACATTGAGAACTAAGTGGACTGCTCAATATACTGTTGATTTATGATTCTCCATCTACTTATTAAAAGTTTATGATTCCTGAAAATTTTGTTTTGTAAATACAGATGAAAATAAACATTGCACTAGAACCTATTTATAGTATATTAAAATTATTTTCTAATGTTTGTAATGGTATTTGTTGTTTTTTTTTTTTTTAAGGCAAGCCAAGGACATCACAATGGAGAATTCTTTATTGGTACCTCCAAAAGATCAAGGTAAGGTAAGACATGTGAGGAACAATGGTCATTATAAATCATTAAATTATATATATTATATCATATTATATACTGTACATATAATATACTATATTATTATAAAAACCTCAAATTTATTAATTTAATTTCTCAGTTACTATACAACCACCCACTCAGCATGGTGCCTTGTACAGAGAATATCTGAACTGAATTGAATTTTTAAAAATAACTTTTTAAAAATTTTTTGTTATTCTAAACATGATAAACACCAACAAACGTGGATATTTCCATATATAAAGAGGAACAGAACAAAAAGATTGTATATAAAACCAGAAATTTCTATTACATAGTTTTGTTCTTAAAAATATGTAATAAATTCAACACATCAATTTCAAAACTGTCCTGCTTGTCTCTATCTCCCTCTGAACTTCCTTTTCTTCTGTGCTTTAAAAAATATCTTCAATTACTACACTCTTTCCTATTTCCCTCTTTTTTGGTGGTACTATCACTAATAGTTTCTCTCTCCCTTCTAGATATCCCCCAAATTAAAACAATATGAAACAAAATCCTCCCCTGTAACAAATCAGCATAATCAAACTGAAAATATGTCAGTCTGTACCTTGAGTCCATCACTTCTCTATCATTGGCCATCTAAAATAAGCTTTGGTCATTGCATTGATTGGGTTCTTAAATCTTTCCGGGTTGTTTTTCTTTATCATTTTGTAGTCATGGTATAAACTGCTTTCCTGGTTCTACTCACTTCACTCTACATCAGTTTATATCAGTTTCCCCAGATTTTTCTGAATCATTTCATTATTTTTTTTGAGGGGGGAAGGCAGGGCAATTGGGGTTAAGTGACTTGCCCAAGGTCACACAGCTAGTAAGTGTGTCAAGTATCTGGAACCGAATTTGAACTTAGGTCATCCTAACTGCAGGGCCGGTGCTCTACTCACTGTGCCACCTAGCTGCCCCATCATTTCATTATTTCTTATGGCACAGTAATATTTTGTTACAATTGATGGGGAACCTCCATAGTTTCCAGTTCTTTGCCATGTCACAAAGTACTGCTCTTATAAATATCTTTGTGCATATGGGTCTGTGTCTTCTTGAATCTTTTTGGGGTAGGGAGTAGAGCAGGTATAGGTGGAAGCACACTTTGTAGAATAAAGCAGAAAATCCTTTATACTCATTATGGCACAAAGGTGTAATAGAATAGTTGTTGGCCTGGGATTCGGGAGACCTGGATTCTAGTCCTATTTTGGCCACTAACTATGGGGAAGTGACTTCACTGAGTCATTTTTATGAGTTTGTTTATAAAATGAGGAAATTGAACCAGTGCTTAGGAGAGGAAAATAATTACATAGTCTTGCTAATAATTTTAATTCTATATGAGTCCCTTGAACAGAGGATTAAGGGAGTGAATAGCTAGTTTGGAATATAGAGAATGAGATTTGAATTTCTGGACCATGGTTTAAAAGAGAGGTGTCAAACACAGGGAAATCTAAGTGCAGCTGAACCAAGTTAAAATGTAAATGGGAAATGTTTAACCAAAGAAATAAAAATATAACACAACATATGGAATGTTAATTTGTAATTTGTTTTGTAAGTCAATATGCTACCTGCAGGGATTTGTTTCTATTTGAGTTTAACATCACCAGTTTAAAATATAGGAATGAAGCGCTCTTAACTAGGGATAAAGTATATATAATGAAGGCTGATGGAATGTGTGTTTGCACAAAATTTGCAACATCATTGCCAAGTCTAATAGTACAAAGTAGCAGATGAAACATGGGAAGAAGAATATCAATAGAGACAATCAAAATACATGGAAGACAACTTAGAAGAAAAGAGTCAGTAATAAAATACATAGCCTCCGATGTCTAATCATAAATATATATATATATATATATATATATATATATATATTACATAGATAGATAGAGAGAGAGATAGATAGTACTCAAAATAAAGTATACTGCGTGTTCTGATGTGAGGAGACAAGTTTGACTTCATAGAGGTCGCTTAGACTTGATTGGATGGGACTTAAGCCTAGAATATAACTATTCTCATTCAAAAGAAATCAATAGATAGATAAAAATAACAGTGGACTAGTATTATATATTAAGGAGATATACTTACATGTGAAAACTTAGTGATCCAAGGCAGGGAGCATGATGAGGAGTCAACAGAGGGGTAAACAGAGGTGGCTCATGTTCTGTGAGGATGCTAGGGACTGCTTCTACTGAGGGAGAATTAGATGAAGAGTTTGGGTAAGAGAGCACTAACCTGCATGGAGGCATAACATAGAAGTAGGAGGGGATTTAAGTTATCCAGACATCTGCTAACACTTTCAGGCTGCCCAATGCCAAGCTGAAAATTCTTGACTTGATTTATTGATTAGTGCATTTTTCAAAAGGTAGAGTAAGTGACAAAGGGAACTAGCTGTTCTTTTCAGTCTGGTTCAGATCAACAAAGAGCAAATTGGTCAGTGAAATAGAAATCACAGGAACCTTGGGATAAAGTTGTTATTCCATTTTAGAATTTGTGATAGAGGGGGAGAAAGCCAGGGATACTCTGGCCCCCTAGATTTAGGAGAACAGATTACAAAGGTTTCAGGACAGGTAGGATCCCATGGCCTAAAATTCAGAGAGAAATGTCCAGAGGAAGAAAAGATACTGATGTAGATACACAAAGGACTTTATCAACCAGCTTAAATTTTTAAAGAACAAGTATAGGAGATGGAAGCAAGGGCAGATCATGAAAACAAAAGAGTGGTGTGGCACTGTAAGAGTAGTGTCAAAAATACTAAAGTTTAGGATGTAGTAAGGCCAGCACTGAATACTAAGGACAATAACATTTTTATTTTCAGCTATGTTGAGGGCAATAAGAAGAACAAGGAGGGAGTAGGAAGGATAGATTAGGAAGGAATAATGGAATGAAAAGACTGGACTGGAAAGGATCAAATTAAATCGAATTAAAGACAGTTGAAACCCAAGATAAATACAAAGATTGTAAGAGAGCACCTACCTACTGTTTCAACAATACGGCTAGCAGCTTCTGTGGGGGTGTAAGATCCACCCACAGCCAGCACCCAGAAAGCTGCCAACAGCACAAGTTCTTTTGATCTGCTTAACTAAGGAAATCAAGGTGAAGAGGTTGACAAGCTTACTTTAACTCAGCATACAAATATCATTCCCTTAGTTCAGGGGAAAAAGCCAACACACTGAACTTCAGAGCAAATTACAAACAAATTACAAACATTAACAGACAGACCAAATACAGATTCATAGTTACCAACATCTAGGTTCAGCCTGGGAGCTCAGAACAAGGGCTGGCCCAGAGTCACACATGCCACCACTGCTGTGAGTAAGAGAGCTCCAAAGAACAGCCAGCCAGCCCCTGGTTTTTATATCTTTTTCAGCGTCAGGGGTGAGTCACACATGCGACTCACCCACGTGACCTAGAATCGTCACAGACAGGCGGACTTAAACCCATGTGGTCTAAAAGCCTCTGCTCTCCCAGACATGTAAACTAGGCCCTCCCTGGAGTTAGCCCCACCTTGCGCCCTACCTCAGTTGCCAATCCACACCCACTAAAGTTTTACACCTAAAATAGGGGTTTGGGCCTGGGGCTTAGCACCTAGTAAGGCTCAATGAATTACTCAAATGGAACAAAAGCCAAACTATTCAAGGGCACTTGTTGAACTAAGTGCTAAGGAGCCCATTTTGCCTACCAACACACTCCACCCCTTGTGCTAGGATACATAATCTAATCAGTCATGTTTCCTAGAATGTGTACATTGTGATCCAATTACGAAGGAAACTAAAACATATCATTCACAATAAAGCAAAACATATCATGTGGATTGGCAACTAAGGTGGGGCCCAAGGTGGAGCTAACTCCAGGGAGGGCCTAGTTTACATGCCTGGGAGAGCAGAGGCTTTTAGACCACGTGGGTTTAAGTCCGCCTCTCTGTGACAATTCTAGGTCACGTGGGTGAGTCGCATGTGTGACTCACCCCTGATGCTGAAAAAGATATAAAAACTGGGGGTTGGCTGTTTGTTCTTTGGAGCTGTCTTACTCACAGCAGTGGTGGCATGTGTGACTCTGGGCCAGCCCTTGCTCTGAGCTCCCGGGCTGAACCTAGATGTTGGTAACTATGAGTCTGTATTGGGTCTGTCTGTTGATGTTTGTAATTTGTTTGTATTTTGTTCTGAAGTTCAGGGTGCTGGATTTTTCCCCTGAACTAAGTGAATGCTGTCTGTATGCTGGATTAAAGTAAACTTGTCAACCCCTTCACCTTGCCTTCCTTAGTTAAGCAGATCAAAAGAACCTGTACTGTTGGCAGCTTTCTGGTGCTGGCTGTGGGTGGATCTTACACCCCCACAGAAGCTGCTAGCTGGATTGCTGAAACAGCTACCCTTGTTGATACTGTCACCAGTCCCAAATGAAGTATATCCCAGGGGATGAAAGACTTGGCAAGTATAATTGGGCAATAGCTAATAGCCAAGTGATCCTAAAAGTTCATGAAGAAAAGGAAGGGGTGCCAAAGTTCATGGAAAAGGTCAAATGTTACCCCGATTTTCAAAGAGAAGTGGAGAGAGTAGAGTCTGCAAATGAAAACTGGTAAACATGACTTTTAAATCTGACCAAATTCCAGAACATAATACTAAAGGGATGATTTATGTACAGGTTTAGAAAGACTTTCTAGTCCTATAGTCCGATCCCTTTATTTTAGAGAAGAAGTAGGGGACACCCAAAGGCCTAAGGCCAGGATTACATAGCAGAGTCAAAATTTGAGCCCAAATTCTCCTCTGACTCAAAATATGTCATTTCCACTTTATAACAGTAATCACCAAGAACCACCATCAAATGCAGATCATATCATATAAGGTGACCTGGAACAGGGAAATATCCTAAGCAGAGTATCCCCAGATTCCAGCCAAGCATTTGACAAAGCCTGTCATACTATACCTGGGGACTGGGTAGAGAGATGTTGGCCAAATGATAGTATGGTTAGGTGGATTTGGAGCTCACTGAAAGTTGAAAATTACTAATGGCCAACATCTTCTAGAAAGGAGTGCCTAGTGGATAGCTCCAGAGGTCTGTTCTTGGCCCTGTCCCTCTGTTTCCAAATTCTGTATTTATCCTGTATTTAGTTGCTTTGTAAGTACTTATTTGCATGTTCTCTCTCCCATTGGATTGTGAGCACCTTGAGGTCAGGGACTGTCTTTTGCTTCTTTTTGCATCTCCAGTGCTTAGCACAGTGTCTGACACATAATAGATGCTTAATAAATGTTTATTGATTTTTTGCTATTAGGTAGGATGAAAATCCTTTGAGATAAGAACATTGTGATAATGATTGACAATGCTATTTAATTAATAAAATTAAGCTCTAAGTTTAAAGCTGCACTAAGACTTTGGGGATGCCCTGTATATAAAAAGTTTCAGCTAAAGGTGTATTAGACCTTAAGATTTGGCTTAAGTGTCATGTCATTAATAAAACCATACCTGTTTCTGATGGTGGGCCATTTGATGGTGCCAAGGGCTTTGGCGGTGAGAACTTTATTTTCTGGGTCTTCAGTAGCCATGGCTGCTAAGGAGGAAGGGACTGCAGCACTGGCAGAAGTAGCTGCAGATCCTATCTCCATAGAGAAATATAATCTTTAATGTTTTCAAAGCACTTTGCCCATGACACGTGTGGGAGGTAGGTAGTGATTATTACTATAAAAAATGAGGATTCTGTAACTCTATGATATTAACTAACCTGCCACAGTCCCAGAACTAAGATGTGTCTGAGGTGGAATTTGAACCAAGGTTTCCTGACTTCAGCGCTCTCTTGACTAGCTAATATGAAAATAGGTTTGCTAAATTTTACTGACTGGGCCTGGTATGATCCTTCGAATTCACCAGCCATCTACCCAGCTCTTCTTTTGACTCTTAGATCATTGTCTCCTGAGCATACTTGGCGTAGGATGAAAATCCTTTGTGATAATGATCTACCATACGAGACTGAACAATTTCTTAGGACTACAGAGTGAGAAACTGTACTGGGAATGGTTTCAGCCAGTTGCACAATTGAAAGAGGCTCTTAGAGACAACCACAGAGGTAAACAGCAGAGGCGAGTACCCTGGCTGTAGTGTCTCCTCTATCCTTACTGCCTGTGTTACCTTGGGCAAGTTACCTTACTTCCTTGTGCCTCTGTTTCCTCATCTATAAACTGAGGGGGTGAGACCAGATTTTTAGAGATCCCTTTCAGCTTTGAATCTGTGCTCCTGTGATCCAAAGTTTCTTTATTTGTCAAGTGGTACTCAGTTCATGTGTTGCATAATAGTGAAATTACTGATGTTTTGTAGAGATTTGGGGAGATTATCTTCATGTTAGTACTCAGTGATAAACATTTTTAACATTGTTCTTCTATCATTGGCATTGAATAGTTCTGTTTTGGGTTGTTGGGGTTTTTTGTTTTATTTTTTGTGGGGAAGGAAGATGGGGGGGACTATTCTTTAAAAATCACAATTTATTCTTCCATATATTTTCGTATGAAGTTCACATGAAAATCTTGATCTTTATGGACTAATAAATGCCATTCTTGGATTTTGATCCCATTAGATGCCGTTGAATCCCATTATATGAAAAGCAAGATTTTCATATGAGCTCCCAGGATAAATTTACCATTTTTATGTGGGTTCTCCTTAATGCCTTCATGTTGGAAATGGAAATTTTCCAGTATTGTAACTTTGATGAAATGCTATTGCGTGTTGTTGGCTTGTTGTAGTACTGACAGAATGCCAAATGAAAAATATGCACCCTTAAAAAAAAGTTGCTCCCAAAGTTAAAATGACAAGAATGAGTAGAGGCCTATAATTTGTCAGGAAAAATTTACATCTTAAGTCAATTCTGGTTTTTTTATTGAAAACATAGAAGAAATGAAAACATTCCTGATGATCAGTTAAGGTTATGGGTGTTTTAATTGTTTGAACCACCCTAATTTTTGCAACTTTTAGAAATTATACTACCCAGACGTGGAAGCTGAGTATATGTATCAATGTCAGTGGAGCCATTTGGCAACAGAAACTTCAATTAACCATGTAAATATATTTCATAGCATCACATCTCCCTTTGTCAGAACCCCCTGCTGCCTTTATATCATTAACATAAGTGCAGGTGCAAATATCATTTATGTACTTTGATAGAAAGCAGTTGGAGACATTTCACTGTGGGACACAACACTTTCAGATTGTGTACATCTGTTCAAATAATGTATCCAACCCCAGTGACATGAATGCAAGGATAAAAACATCTGCCCCTGAGACCATTTGCCATACAACAGATGCTTACATCTTTATTTATGCAGATGGTTTGTGTGATGAGTTGAGCAGTGATGAAAGCAGAAAGGTTTGACAACGATATTTAAAATATTGCTCTGTCCAAAAATGTAACTTAGTTGCCTTTTTTGTTTGTTTGTAGAAGTCTAATACCAGTAGGAACAGAAATCCATAAATCTACTTGTGTTTTTAGTACAGCAAAACATATTGTTCTTGGCTTTAAATAAATTGGCATCAAAGTCCTAAACACTTACGCAAACGTCTTAAAACAAATTCTAGTGTATTATGTGACAGCTTACAAAGAGCTTGCAGGTGATATGGAAATATATTTCACAATCAATTTTGAATGCATTTAAGTCATGCTTAAAACAATGCTCAAGAATTTGGATTAATTTGGAAGTGTTTTATGTTTTATTACGACGAGACTTTGAAATATTGGACAAAATAGGAATGGCATTTGTTTGAACATAACTGGGGTGAAATGATGCTATAAGTATGAATTCAGCTTGAGTTTCTAAAAAGTGATATTTCATCATAACTTTCTGAAGGACTGAACATTTGTGAGATTTATCAGACTTTTCATGATTTAATATGTATTCTTGCACTTACCTACTGGTGATGTTATAGCTTGGCTGATAAGAAATTTGTTGTTATAATTTAGCATTTTTATTAATACTTTAGATGTTCAGAGCTCTGTCTGTTAATTGATGATCATTAAGAACTCTGAAATGGCATGTTTTTAAACTGACACAGAGCAACTCAAGTTTATGTACTTTATTTCCTATTCTCATTCACAGAGAGAGGTTTTGGTGTAGATAATAGAATTTAGGATATTAGAACAGGAAAGAATCTTAATTGGCTCCACTCCTTGTATAGAGGAAATGTGCTCAGCGAAATATGTTGGTGACTTGCCCAAGATCATGCAGCTCTTTTAGTCAGAGATCTATCTGCTTCTGGGGAAGACGAGAAGTTGATAGATATGTATTGCCATTTTTACATATTTATAAATATGAAAAGTGCTAGGAAACATGAGTTATTCAAAACTGAGAATGTTGAATTCTGTCATGAGTGAGTGTCTGTGTGTGTCTGTGTTTTTCCCTGTGATCACTTTGGTATCTTTTACTGGTTTTTCACAAATATTTTCAGCATTTTATTCTTTATTTTAGTGAAATTCTTCCAAACTTTATCCACTAACCAAAGTTCTCATTACTCGTGCACTATTATATGATTTGCCTACTTCTCATGATTAACTTGAGGTTATTGCTTGGGCCAGAGTAGGCTAAAATAGTTCCTGCATACCCCACCTCTCGCCCATCTCACTCATCATGTTCTAAAAAGCCATAAGCGGTCATTGTCAAGACTATATTCAAAGTATTATTTCACCAATGAAGGTTCTTCATAAGAACAAGGATTTTGAGCCCATAAAACTTAAACACAGAGCTCATTCATAGTGACACTGCAAGTGATATATTATTCAGCATTGTTTAAGATTATTATCAACCACAGAGTTGTTCAAGAATATGTTCTTTAACATTTAAAATCTCTCAGGAAGATATAGATGAAGATGAAGATGAAGAATGAATCAGAAAATCAGCCAGGGTCCTTAAGGATCTAAGCTTCCAGTGGAAAGTTATTCTCATTTTCTGTTTGAGATTGTGTGTGCCATAAAGCAGGTATCTTTATCTTTCTTTGTTCACTGACAATGAAACACTCTGTTTTTCTTGAGTGTCTGTGTTCTACTGTATTATTTGTGTTAAGTACAGTTGCAGTAGGGCTTATAGAAGGCTCCCCATGATTCACCATTTGACGTGAATGGCAATTAGGGAATGCCTCACACCACAAAGAACTGCTGAGGGATGAACTCTGGTGGCTACTATATGGATCTGAGCAAATCCCGTCCAGAGTGTGTGGTCACTCAGGCTGCAAATGCTAGTTCACAGAAATCCCAGCTCATTCAGAAGGCCTGTGGAAAAACCAAAGTGATACCTGCTGGCTTGTCTTTTCTGATGAATCTGCCCAAGAGAGGAGGGAGGACGGAACCCTATAAATGGTTCCTACCTGCCAAGAGATTGCAGAGTGAATTCTTACACATTGTGGAATGTTCCTCTCTGCCGGATTTTACAGCAGTCATCAGGAGAATGAGGGACTTGAAGGAAAAGTTAACAGGGCAGAGCTCAAAGGTAGAGGACCCCGAAATGTTCCCTGCAGCTTTGAGGCCGTGTACTCATGTTGTTGTTTGTTCTAGCTTTAATGGTTCCAGAAAGGAAGCCTGTTTTCAATTGTGTGAAGTCAATTTAGGCAATTTTTACAAAAACTGCTGTCTCGGAGCAAATGCACACCGTGGTCAGTACTGGGTACTTAGCTTTGCTTTCTCTTTGTCATTTCCTTTGTTACCTCAGCATTGGTAGAGTTTTTCTGAGTATTGCTGGACATGTGGGACTTTCTTTGAGGAAACTTAGATACAGTGAAGCACATTTACAAAGCAAGTGGCTTAGAGGTTGATTATTTCCATATTTCTATATTTACAGAGCATGGAAATGCCTTATTTTACAAAAGTATCCGTAGTTTACCCTAGTAAGTTTGTCCATATGGACCATTAACAATAGCTGAGAAGCCTGCCTAAGGAAGTTTTGAAGGTTAAAATGTCAAATAGTTGCCAATTGATGGGAAATTCGAAGAGAAACTTAAAATTTCCTCAAAATTCTGTCAATATTAAAAAATTCGATTTTTTTAAAGTTAATTTTCCTCACAGCTTTTCACAACCATCATCTGTGTGAAGTTAAACATACCTGTATTTGAAATAGCTATTCATCAGTAAGAATATATTCCAGATATTAGACTCCAGGTTGTCTGTTCTGTTTTTTAAATTTTCTGATCTGTACTAGATTGCATTTAGACCCCATGGCAGAATTTTAGCTATGGCAGGAACTTCCACTTTTTTGGTGTGTTTTTTAAGTTTGGGTATATTTCTGTTGACTGTGCTATAACATTGAAATCCAAGCATTTCTGTTATTACCCGTCCCCTGTTTCTTGTCTTGGGAGCTTTGCACAGCCACCTGAAGCACTTCTGCAGGTGGTGCTTTTGAGCATTCAGATCCTACTGAGAAAGAACAGAGCCAACAAGCCCTGCTGCCCCGGCAGACGCCAGAAACTTGTGCTGGAATGAGAGCATCTATAGGCATTTATTATGGATATGATGACTTGATAAAACCAAATAGCCAGTTATCATCGACAGAGATTGATGCGATGTTGACTCTCAGCTAAGTCTTCTCAGTTCGTCCATTCGATTGGAGTTCTGAACGTGATTATGTACGACCGATAGAGGTAAGGTTAGAGTGGATTCATTTTTTTAAAAATTCAGTCTTGGTGCATTTGCTCCTAGTGCTCTGTCAGTAGGTGACTGGGATGTTGTCAGAGATAGTGCGATGGGATGAGAGGAGCATTGGAACTGGGACCCAGGAAGCTGGTTTTGAATCCTGTCCCTGTCACTTATGACCTGAGTGACTTTGGGCAAATCATCTAATGTCTCTTGCCACTAAAACCTCAGTTTTCTCATTAGCGAAATGAAAAAGTTGGCCTAGATGGCCTCTGGCTCTATCTCTATGATCCATATGGTTCTTACTGAAGCACAGAGTCTTCCTTTTCAGTGGGTGTCATAAGAATATCACACAGTGCATTGAATGTGCTATAGTTTACATTTGTTAAAGAGGTAAATTGCTTTCTTTAAACTCATGGCATTTAGAGCTACAAAGAACCTTATAGATTGCCTAGCCTAGCACCTTCATTTTACAGATGAAGGGACTGAGCCTATAGAGGTGAAGTAACTTACCTATGATCACCCAGCTGATGAGCCAGAATTTGACTCCAGGTCCTCTGATTCTATCTCAGTGCTCTTTCTATTAAACTCTGCTGCTTAATTATAAACCACTTGGTTGCAGATAATTTTGAACAAGAGCAACTGAAATAAAGAAAAAATTTCACCAGAAACTAGGAATTTTAAAACGCAGTAACTTTAAAAATAGGGAGCTGGGGGCGGAGAGGTTGGGCAGAGTGAGGGAGGTGGCACAGGAAACAAGAAACTTCAAATTATTCAATGTACTTTAAAATACAGTAAAATAATAATGGTTTATAGTTCTCAACCTTTTTATTTGAGTCATTATTTGTAGGGCCCCAAAAGACCAATTAGATTATTTGAATTTAAGAAACTACATTTTATTGGATTAGTCCTTTTTTCGCCTTACTATTAATATCTTATGTAATTGCGTCTGAAAGCCTTCTATAAAGGATGCTGGAGCCCTTTTTGATAATAAATGTAGCTATCTAATTTGTTTAATTTTGTGGGTTATTTGATGATTCATTGCCCAGCATTTTCCCCCCATACTTTGACCTATTTTAAGTCTCTCCCTTAATTATTTTCTTAGAAATTCACTAGAGACTTCCTACAATGCCAGTTGGAGGGTCCATGCTGCACCAAGTGTTGCTATTCTTTAGCTTCCTGTAACTACCAGCACTCTCTGGATTGAACTAGTCCCAGGAAGTCTTAAGGCTGCCTTATTGGAAAGGTGCCAGTTGGTAACGGAGCACTGCTCTAGCCCAAATTCTCCTCCCTCCAACCCTTCAGGATATTATGAGATATCGCCAGTGCCCTACTGCCCCACCCTTGAGGTCTGGTCTCCACAGTCTCCTTCCAGGCTCTGAGCAAGGGAATTTGCACAGCCTCCTGAACCTTGGTTGTGCTATTCTTTCCCTTAGGTAGAATAAGCAACTGTTTTCATGAGGGATCAGCAAGCTACAGTTGCCTCAAAATATCTTCCTTGTTTGCCAGCCATTTGCCAGCCTTTCTTTCCTACTTGGCCTGAAATTCCCATAATTAACATCACTCCTCTGCTTTAACTCTCCAAAGCAAGAAGGCCACTGTTTAAACTGCACAGAGATTATTTTCTTAGTAATATGGATCAGTGAGGGGCAGCAAGACATGGTGGCTCAAGAGCTGATCTGGGAGGTTGAAAGACCAGAGATCAGGTCTCCCATTTCTGATGATTGTTAGCAGTGTTACCATGGGCAAGCCATTTCAATTCTCAGTGCCCCAAACAGAAAATTAGCACCAGTTTTTTAGGGGCTCTCACTTGACTCAATATCTCTACTATTATTCAAGACGGTATTTATTTTACTATTAATTTCTGGCAGCCTGTCAGGTCTGTAGATAGATGTGTGAAGTGTCTGAGCAACTCTGTCCTACCTACATTGGTTAGTCTTTATTGAGGGGAGATGTAATTGTCCAGAACACAAGGGGAAGGCCCATTTGTAGCTCTTTGTGCCCTGCTCCTGCTGGGAATGGAAAGGGGATGAGTGATAACTGTCTTGTTTGCAGAGACAGCGGTCCTGTCATGAAGGAGAATGCAAGGTAGAAAGGGATGAAGAGATTCCAAAAAGACTTGGGGGCTACCCCTGTGAGGGCTAAGAAATGACATATAGGTTCTTAGTTAAAAGAGACCAAAGAAAGCTCGGGTCTGTCTGTCATCAGCTGTTTCACAGGACCCTGTGCTTGGTCATCTTTCAGGTTATTGTTGGCTGGCAGGCTGAGGTGGTGTTCCCTGAGCAGCCCCCACACGGATTGGTGGGCTTTACAACAGGGTCGACTTAGGCTCCCTTGGAAGAGAAGACACTTCTGTTAGCTTGGACTTTTCTGGCTTTTAATTGTAGTCAGTTTTAATCAGAGTCCATCTTGGGAAATAGTTTGAATCTGAGTTAGAATTTATTAAGAAACAGGTGAGTAAGAGGGAAAATAGGAATGGCAGTAAACAACTGGGAATACTTTATTTTAGTTCTACAAAATTTAAATGAACAAAATGTTAGCCTTTGGCTCCCAAGTAAAGTTAGCTCAGTGGTTCCTTCATTTCTTGTGTGGGGAACTGTCTCAAAGGCTGAGGCAGGTGTATTCTTGCCTCCTTTCAGCTCTGTCTTTAGACTCAGCCACAGCCTCTAGCATAACAGCCAGAGGTTCTGGGCCTGGGCCCAAACAAACGAAGAGCTAGGAGGGGAGTCTATCTGCCCAGACAAACCCAGGGACTATATGAACATAATTAGGAAACAGTTTTCACGTGAATAAAGTCGGATCTAAATAAATGGAAAAATATCAGTTGCTCATGGTTAGGCCAAGTTAATATAATAAAAATGACAACTTTACCTAAATTAATTTACTTATTCAGTGCCATACCAATCGAACTACCAAAAAATTATTTTACAGAGCTGGATAAAATAATAACAAAATTCATCTGGAAGAACAAGAGGTCTAGAATATCTAGGGAATTAATGAAAAGAAATGCTAGGGAAGGTGGCCTAGCCATACCAGATATTAAACTGTACTATAAAGCAGCAGTCATCAAAACTACCTGTTACTGGCTAAGAAACAGTTGTGGATCAGTGGAATAGGATAGGTACACAAGATGCAGTAGTCAGTGACTATAGCAATCTACTCTTTGATAAACCCAAAGAATCCAGCTTCTGGGCTAAGAATTCACTATTTCACAAAAACTGCTGGGAAAATTGAAAAATGGTAGGGCAGGAACTGGGTATAGACCAATATCTTACACCATATACCAAAATAAAGTCAAAATGGGTTCATGATTTAGGAATAAAGGCTGATACCATAAGCAGTTTGGGAGAGCAAGGAATAGTTTACCTATCAGATTTATGGAAAAGAAAAGAATTTATTACACAACAAGAGATAGAGAGCATTACAAAATGCAAAATGGATAATTTTGATTATGTTAAATTGAAATGTTTTTATATTAAAAAAGCTAATGCAACAAAGATTAGGAGGGAAGCAGAAAATTGGGAGAAAATCTTTACATCCAATGTCTCTGATAAAGGCCTCATCTCTAAAATATACAGGGAACTGAGCCAAATATGTAGGAATACAAGTCATTCCCCAATTGAGAAATGGTCAAAGGATATGAACAGGAAGTTTTCAGAGGAAGAAGGCATATGAAAAAATTCTCAAAATCACTACTGATTAGAGAAATGCAAATCAAAACAACTCTTAGGTACCGCATCTCTCCTGTCAGATTGGCTAAAATGGCAAAACAGGAAAATGATAAATGCTGGAGAGCATGTGGGAAAATTGGAACATTGTTACATTGCTAGTGGAGTTGTAGACGGATCCAGCCATTCTGGAGAGCAATTTGGAACTATGCCCAAAGGGCTATAAAAATGTTCACACCCTTTGATCCAGCAATACCACTTCTAGGGTTGTATCCCAAAGAGATCACACAAGTGGGGAAAGGACCCATGTGTACAAAAATATTCGTAGTGGCTCTTTTTGTAGTAGCAAAGAATTGGAAATCAAGGGGATGCCCATCAATTGGGGAATGGCTGAACAAGTTGTAGTATGTGAAGGTAATGGAATATTATTGTGCTATAAGAAATGGGGATGATACAGACTTCATAACAACCTGGAAAAAAATGTGCACGATAATTATGCTGAATGAGCAGAGCAGAACCAGGAGAACATTAGACACAACCACAGATATATGGATTCTGTGATGACTAACCCTGATAGACTTTGCTCTTCTCAGCAACACAAGGTACAAAGACAACTCCAAAGGACTCGTGATGGAGAATGCTGTCTACATCCAGGGAAAGAACTATGACATATGAATGCAGATTGAGGCATAATTTATGCTCACCTTTTTTTTCCTTTTTTCTCTCTTTTGTTTTGGTTTTTGGTTTTGTTTTTTTTTTGGGGGGGGGGTTCTGTTTCTTCTTTCTCATGACTCATTCCATTGGTCATAATTCTTCTTCACAACTCAACTAGTGTGTAAATAAGTTCAATGCAAAGTTATATGTAGAAGATATATTGGATTTGATGCCGTCTTGGGGAGGGAGGAGGGCCAGGGGGGGTGCAGAAAATCTGGAACTCAAAATTAGGTAGAACTGAGTGTTGTAAACTAAAAATTAAAAAAAAATTTAAAAAAAGAGCTAGGAGGGGGCAGCTTGGCCCAGCAGGCCCCTCCTTGGTGCAAGCTCCCTGGACTCCTCACAGAATTACTAAGCAAGGCTTATACATATGGTTTTGTAGATAGTGGGCACTTGCTAAATACTTGTTGAATTCTTTTGTCTTTCAATGGCTCATACAGTTTTCATGCACAATGGACAGAGGCCTGGCCCCACCCGCAGGAAGACCTGAATTTGAATCCTGTCTCAGACACTTCCTAGCTGTGTGATCCTGGGCAAGTCACATAACCTTTCTGTGCCTCAGTTTCCCTATATGTAAAATGGGGTTAGTAATAACACCTACTTCATGGAGTTATGGTGATGCTCAATGAGATAACATATGTTATCTTTGATCTTTAAAGTGCTATATAAATGTCAACTATTATTATTCGTGTGTTAGCAAACAATTTTGTTCTACCACCACCCCCCCCCACTCCACCTTCTTCTGCCTCTGATCAGAAAAGAGGCAGATCTACAAATACTTTCTAATAAAAATATGTCCTATATTCTGTGAACAGAACTAAAGTAGTCAAAAAAAAAATGTCAGGAGCCAGGGCAATTTTCAAATCATGTTTATATAATCAACCAAATGACTTATTGATTTTACAGGAACTATAGCTCTTTATGTTGAAAGGGAAAGGAACTCAGTAAAAATATTTCACCTCACTTGTCTTCATTTTCCTCAGCTGTAAAATGAGGATGGTGAACTGGATCATAGGGTCAATACTTTAGCACTGGAAGGGACCTCAAAGGTCATATAGTCCAGCCTGTCCTTTTGGTTGGGAAGTGATGTGACCTCTCCGGAGGTCACCCAGGTATTCTTTAATTGCAGTCCACAGCTGGGTAATTGCTTTCTTTGTTTTTTTGTTTTCTGTTTTCCCTCTAAATTTCAGAAGTGATTTTTCATTTTAGAATTGGAAAGGGGTTTACAACTTATAATTTTACATCATTTTTCAGTGTTTCTGTATTTTGGCTGGGAAGGAAAGAACACTTTGCTTGAAATACTCTTCTCAAAGCCACCCATCATGATGCTTAGTGGTCAGATTTTTTTAGATTACTGAGAACTTTTTGACAGTTAAAAAAAATTTCAATTTAGAAATTACAATGTTGCATTTGATTTCATTGTTAAATTTAATAGAGTTATTTTTATGTCAAATTTCATGTTTTTCCTTATTAAAGGTAAGTTGAGAGTCAGATATTATGTCAGTTTTCAGGCTCTCGAGAAAAGATGGTACTTTTTAAGTCTCTTGTTACAATTTACAGTTCTGTTTTAAAAAAAGAAACAAAAAATCATTTATAGTTGTCCATTGTGAGGGTGAGGGACATGGTGCCCCAGGATCTGGAAAATCCATGTAAACTTTTTTTGGTCCTTTTGTACCAGAGGAGAAGTTTGAATTATTATGGTATTAAAAATAAACTATATTGATGTTATACAATACTCTCTCTCTCTGTGTACATATATACATATATGTATATATATATATATGTATATATATATATATATTATTCATTTCTGAGTTTCTAAACTTTTACTGTGTTGTCTGCTGGCCTTCACATGTCATCTGCGGCTTCTGCAAAACTCCCCTCAAATCCCCATTTAGTATCTTATCCCAACCTGTGATATATCGAAACTGTGATGGGGAAAGTCACAATGTGGAAGGATTAACTGTACTAAGCACATACTCTGTGCTAAGTACAGGGAATACAGAAATACAAGTGAAGGAAGTGCCTGTCCCCAAGGAGCTTATGTTCTAACTGGGAAGACTTGTAGAGTGTGGCTGGGCAGGGAGTGGTGGCTCTTCTGGTTCTGAAATAATGAGAATGAGGAGTGAAGCCATAAAGGAGTGGTCAGACCTACTGTTCCCAGGATCAGGGACAGAATTGATTTGATTATTGTTTCAGAATTGGAAGGGAAGATGGAGAAAGGCTGGTATGTGCCTGAGGTAGCGTGGCAGCTCTGTGCTAAGAGTTGTATTATAATAGATGAAGCTGACAGCTCTTCAAAAGAAAAATAAGAGCTTATGGAATTTCTAAGAGCTTTGGATCAAGTAGATTAAAAATCCATTATAAATCCACTGCCAAAAACTTTGAATTCCCACAGCTTGGTGAGACAAGCATGGCATCTAAGTGGCACCTTTAGTTAGGTGTTTAAAGGCCTTTTCTATTCCCTGGATAGCCGCCTCTTCTTCTGGAATAACTGAGATCTGGGCCTATTCTAACAGAATGGGAAATTGTAGTGACCTCCGTTATTTGATCTATGATCAACCAAAAGGAGGGTGAAATGTGTTGGCAAAGGAAGCTGTCAGGGCCACAGGTAGGCATTTTCCCAGTACTTAAATTCATTCTTTTCATCAGTTAAGACCAGTAACTTGGGAGCCTGAGTTTTTAAGAGCACAAATGTCCTACTTGATATGTAAGCTCAAATTTTTCTCTACTACCAGTGGCCAATCTTTGCACTACTTCCCAATGCATTAAGACCTTTACCAGACACTGGGCAGGTGGGGAAAACAGAGAGCCCTGGGTGCACGTGTTCAAGCACACACACACACCCCAATGGGGCATCCCTTTTTCTAGATCACTAAAGTGGAGGTCAAGTGTCCTCCTTTCAGCCACTCTATTCTGTAACTGTGTTATGCCCAGAACTAGAAAAAGATAAGTAGCATAGCACCTTATAGAGCAGTGGAAAGGGTGCTAAATTTGGAGTTACAGGCCCTGAGTTCTGCCACTTCCTACCTGTGTGACCTTGGACAAATCATTTAATCCTCTAAAAAATGAGGGCGAGGTGGAATAGATAACCAGACTTTTTTGCCTTCCCATACCTGTTCCCACATCCTATAGCCATATGCAAGGCCAATTATCAAATGATTGCCAGTTGTTTAATAAGCCCTGGTTATAACCTAATGATCTAAAAAATGCCAGCTTCAAGACCCAAGTCCATGACATTACTCCAAGGGGTAACCAACCAATCTTAGGGTGAGAAGATGGTTGGATCTTATCCTCCCCAGGAAAGACAATTTCAGGGCTTATTTACAATACAACTACACAGCCCTTTCAACCGTTCTCTTATAACACTCTCCCACTCTTCCTCTTTCCGTATCTGGCCTCTTATGGCTGTACAAACCTCAAACCTATCTTGTTCTGTACAGGGCATCAATCCTTTAAGGCATACTTAAACCTGGGCATACACAGCAGCTTTACAGGTACAATTGAGGACCCACTCCAAACAATGTGTCCACCCCTTGCTCTCCTCTACCCCTCAGTGGGGATGTGCTGGTGAGAGAGAGCTCTGTCCTCACTTCCCAATTTCATTTTTGGTGGTGCAGAGGAAGCCACAGAAGATGGGCAGACCAAGCTGGATTGCAGTTTGTACAGCAGATGTCATTACATTGTCTTTGAACACAAGCCCATCCTTCTGAATTTCCCTGTTTTTGATGAAGAGACCACTATCTTTATATTCTCATATTCACAACCTCCTTCTTTTCCTTGACTCTGTATTCAACTGAAACTGCTGTTTTATAATTGTCACGGATCTCTTAATTGCCAAATCCAATGGCTTTTTCTCAGTCATTCTCCTTGACCACCACAGCATTTGACACTACTGACTGTCTTCTTCCAGATACATCCTCTCTTCTTTCTAGGTTTCTGAAAATGATATGTGTCACCTATAAAAAACTCATATATACATATGTACATATATGTATATATATGTATGTATATATACACATACACTTTTAAAACTTGGAAATGATTTTATAAACTGTTTAAAATCTAAATGAAGAGCTTCAGTGGGTTTTGAACCAATTTGTTAAAAATAGAAAAATACATCTCAATAGTTTGTAAGAGCAACTAATAATTATAATAATAGCTAGCCACTCGTATAGTGTTTTAAGGTTAACAAAGCACTTTTTTTGAGTATTCTCATTTGACCCACACAACAAGCAGGTGATATTTTCCTTATTTTACAGACAAAGAAACAGAGGCCAAGGGAGGCCTCGGAGTCACCCAGCTATTAAGTGAGTATCCGAGTAAAGTTTCAAATGTAAGATTCCTCGACTCCACATCCAAGACCTCTCCACTGCCCCACAAGCTGCCCTCATTTATCACTAGTTCAATTTCAACAAAAACCTTTTCACAATGGGTAGATGAGTCTACATGTCTCTGTGAGTTGTCTTTTAAAATCGAGTAAAACGAACTTAGAGTCAGACTTCCAAAGTGCTGTATCACAAAGTGTCCAAACAATATTTTCAAAAATAATGAATCCTGTTCAATTATATTCCTTAGTATTAATAATGTTTTAATTAAGGGAAAATGTTTCATGTCATCAATACATAAAATGTATTCAAAATACTTCATTTTTTACTTTCTGTTTTTATGTGTTTTATAATGTACATAATAAGAAAGAATATGATTTCTGAGCCCCAGCTAGGTAGTTTAGTGGCCAGCATATTGGGCTTGGAGTCAGGAAGACACACATTTGATCCAGTTTCAGACACTTACTAGTTGTGAGTCCTTGGGCAAGTTACTGAGCCTCAGTTTCTACGTATGTAAATGGAGGTGATACTTTCCCCCGAGGTTATTATGAGGATCGAATAAGATGATCTTTGTAAGGGGTTTTGGATACCTTAAAGTGCTATGTAAATATTTGTTAATAAGTAAATGTCAAGATAGTCAGTGTATATGTTTATATTTTTTACTAATGACGTGCAGTCAGAAAATTTTAGAAAAAACTACACAGGTTCTTTTGTTTAAATATTAACTGATAAAATGAATTTGTAAGCACTTTTGTTTATAGTAGTGTTGTTTTCCCCATTCCCTCCTCTCCTTTCCTTCTTTAAAATGAAGCTATTAACATAACAGAAGTTTGGAGCATGACATCTGTTTAGTTCAGGCTGATCTCTGAGATCCATCATCTTGTTTTCATAAGGCATCTGCCAAGATAGTCTCATGACCAGGAACATGTTGAATGCTCATTTGGAAGGCCTGTACCTTAATGATCACTCCATGAGGTAAACTCTTGGCTAGAAACTTAAGACCTGATTTTATCCCAAACCCAGATAATTGCCAAATAATCTTTCTGAAGAAAATATAAATTAAGGAAGAACTAGTTGTTAAAGAACAAAAAGTGGAAACCCTGGGGGAAGTGATAGAATAAAACAGAATAGAAAAGTTGGGCATCATCGAATATACTCTCTGGATTTGAGGAGAGGAGACTTCAAAGCATTCAGAGAGACGATAGGTAAGAGCCCTTGGACTGTGGTACATTCTCAAACAAGGTTAATTCCTGTGCTCGAGGAGCTTAACATTCTCGTAGGAGATGTAACATGTGCACATAGAAGCATATACAAAATGAATCCCACTGGAAAGACTGAGTACAATCTTATAAAAAGGAAGTAGAGAAAGAACTCGATTAGGCCCTCCAAATTTAATCAGCTTTATACTTTAATGCTTAATGTCTTGAATGCAAATGTGCGCATAGGAGAAAATGGTGAAAATATTTTGGCAACTATGATTCAGGAGTAAGAAAAATGAGAGGCCACAAGCTTGGTGACCATACAGTAGCCTCACGTGTATAGATCATATTTTCTTTAAGAAGAGAGTGGAAAGGTATTCAGTGTGGCAAATGCTGAAACAGTATCATAAAAAATGAAATTGTTTATATTCTAGTAGAGGGGAAAGTAGCTGATTTCTAATATAGGATGTCTTTTTAAATAACAGCCCTCCATAGTCAGAGCATTGACTTGTTCAAACAAAGATCCAAATCAATACCAAATTTGGAGAAAGTATAAAAATAAGATATGGCAAGCAATTGAAGTAATTCCAAACTGATACATTTAAATTATCTGTTGATCCTGAAAAATGGGAAATAGGCAAAAGTACATGTGGACAAAGATGCTTACATTTTTCTAAATAGTTTAACCGATGCAAATTGTTTACTATCATAAGGAAAGTAAAAGAGCCTAGGAAAACCACTTCACGGAGCAAATACTTGATCTCTTTTCTGGGCTGTGAGATTTGGTAGGCAAAGGCAAGTCTAATTTAGAATATAAACTCATTTGTGAAATCTTATGGAAAAAGATGTGGAATATTATAAGCAGTATCACTTCATAAAATAGTGAGAAACGGGAAATAAAAACAAGTTTAAAGAATGTTTGGTAAAGATTCCCAGTTAAGCCACATCTTCCTTGGAGCAATTAAGAATGAAACTGGAAGGACAATAAACTGCCACCTCACCCCCAAATGGAAGGGATCTGTAAAATTTTTGTGACAAAACTTATTTCTTCATCAATGACAATGGAACCATCGCTGAAAACTTTGTATCATGAGGAAGTAGAAATTTCACTAAAGATGGAGAGAGCAACTGGACAAGACCAAGTAGAGGATGCAAAACAGGGCATTGAGGCACTGATTCCTCTGCTGTCTGAAAAGGGGAAGAGACCAAACTTTTTGGAGGAACATAGACCTTATTATTGATAAGAGTAAGTAAGAAAATGTTGATAGGGACAGCTAGGTGGCGCAGTGAGTAGAGCACCAATCCTGGAGTCAGGAGGACCTGAGTTCAAATTTGGCCTCAGACACTTGACACTCTAGCTGTGTGACCTTGGGCAAGTCACTTAACCCCAATTGCCTGGCCAAAAAAAAAATTTAAAAAAAAAAGAAAATGTTGATAACTAATGACCTGTATGTCTAATTTCCTTCCTCCACAAATTCTTTATGAGAATAACTTACACAAATATGGAGGGAGGATACCCTTGATGAAAGCACCAATGGAGAATAGGCAGGCATTTGACTAAAATGTACAGAGAGTATAAGCTCCTGCTGTGCTTATTGTTTACTATAGAAAGACATTTGATTAGGAATAGCAAAATGCTATCTTAAAATGCTCTCCTCCAATAGATTGTTTCCTATAAAAATCATATAGATTCCTTGAAAGTTGTAACAACAGCTAAAATTGTATTTATTCTTCTGGTTATTACTGATCAAAACATAAAACGGAGATATATCCTCACCAATGACATTTGCCACTGTGATGGAGGATATTCAATTCATAATCTGATGGGAAGAGAGATTCTCTATAAATATTGACTTTCTCCAGATATTCCTATTTGTGGATGACATTGCATTGATAGCATCCAATTCCAGAATGCTGTTGACTCCTAAATGCAATTCACAGTCACTCAAAACTTTAGCCTAACTATTTATACAGGAAAAACCCAGTTAATGAAGTATGCCTATTGTCCAATCTATGATCAGGCATTGGAGCCAGTCCATCAATATTTGTTTCTTAGATGCTACAGGTGGGTGGTAAAGTGGGTTCCCAATTGAATGGCAAGAGGATAGCCAACTACATTTATTTGGGGAAACTGTGCAGTGCTTTTAACAATCCCAAACTTGGTACTAACGCAAAGCACAGCTAGTTAATATCAGTATTGTTCCAGCAGTGCTGTATGGTTATAAGTCATGGAATATCCATTTCCAAAGAGAATTGAGGTCACCTAATAGGTAGTAGCCCCAAGTAGGCTACAATACATTACAAATGAAAAATTATGTGGGAAAAGTGCTGAAGGGAGCACTGCTAAAAAGCATTAGTGTCAACCTCAAATAGAAATGGATCCCTGCAGGCTGCGTAATGACTTAGAACTACAAATTAACTTTATCTATATTGTATTATATTTTTATTTTTTTTAAACAGAAGTACCTGACCCGAAGTCAGGAAGACTCATCTTCCTGAGTGCAAATTAGGCCTCAGATACTTAGTAGGCTGTGTGACCCTGGGCAAGTCCCTTAGCCCTGTTTATCTCAGTTTCCTCATCTTTAAAATGAACTGGAGATGCAAATGGCAAACTACTCCAGTATCTTTGCCAAGAAAACCCCAAAAGGAGTCATAAAGAGTCAGACACAACTGAAAAATGACTAAACAACAACAAACATTTATTTCCATTGACATTTTAATTTGTGGGGATTGCTTAAGAAATGGATGACCAGAAGAGAAAAGATGAACTGATAACATAGTGAGAGAAAAAGATAACCAGTAGAGAATCTGTGTGCTCATTTGGAAGCCATACAATATCAAGAAAACTAGAAGAAAAATCTCAGCATCCTAGGTGAACCTCTTGTGGAGAATTCATAGGTGTTATCCACAGGCAAGCACAAATGGATTGGCCACACTATTGTAACAGGGCCATTGGAGTAACACTGTTTCTCTGCCAACATAGACAACCTTTGGATTGAAAAAATTAGAAAAGAGGTGTCTAATGGGGAGTTGAAAGCCAAATAAAAAAAGCATACAGCTTCTCTTGATGAATTCAAGTCACCAAGTCTAGAGTGAGCATATTGCAAGGCACTGTGTGAACCTTTAATTTATGAATCTCAATGATGACAAAGAATGAGAGAGGTGCCACAGGATTCTTGTCAAAGGGCAAATGTTGTTCCAGTTTTCAGTAAAAAGTAAAAGAAAGGATGAGTCTGAAAAATACATACTGCAGTGATTTTGATTCTTGGAAAAATTCTAGAGCTTCTAGGATTATCCTATATAAAAGGAATGATTTTGAACTTCTAGGAAAGGAAATGACAAAGGCTTTGCATATTTTGTGTCAGACTGGCCTCCTTTCCTGTTTTGGTAGAGATATTGCACTAGTAGAACAAGGGACTCCTATAGATATAATTTCGCTAGATTTCAGCAAAGTATTTGACAAAGACTTTCATGCTGTTTTTGTGGACAAGTTGGGAGAATATATACACCAGAAAATAGTACAGTCAGATGTTTTTGGGATGGTCAGTAATGGCTCGGAAGGAAGTTTCTAGTGAAGGGCCCAAATGAAACTAATCGGCCCTGTGCAGCTCAGTATTGTCGGTTTGTTTTTTAAGTTGAACAGAAAGGCAGGGATGGCATTAGTATGCCATTTCTGCCTTTATGTAATTTATAAGGCTAGGAGCGATAGTTGGAATACTGGATTAAGGAGTAAGGATCCCATAATATCTTAGACTGCAATGTTGGACTAATTGTAACATGAAATTTAATAGGGGGTTAATGTAAAGTCTTATACTTGGGTTAAAAAAATTAACTGCGGAAGGAAGAGGTGTAGATAGGTAGCAATTGATCTGAAAAAGGCCTGTGGGTTTTAGTAGACTGCTGGCTCAGTATGAGCCAACACTGTAAGTTTATGTAATCTTAGGTTGCGTTCAGAGAAACGGTGTAAAGCAGAAAGGAGGCAAGTGCCCAGCTGTGCGTGGCCTTGATAAGGAGACATCTGGAATACAAGGTTCCATTCTGTGTACCACATTGGGGAATAAAACCTAGGAAGATGAAGGGCCTTGAGAAGATATGTTGTGAAGATTTGCCAAAAGAACTATGGGTGTTTGGACTGGAAAAGAAAAGGCTTAGGGGGTGACCATGATGGCCATCTTCAGATGTATGAAGAACTTTCACAGGGAAGAGGAGTTGAATTTATTTGCTCTGCTTTGCTCTTGGGGTAGCAATGAATGGAAGCTTTAGCCCTAAGTAAACAACTTCCTAACAAATAAAACTTTTCATAATTTAAATAGGGCTGTCCCAGGAGGTTTTTCTAGAAACGCCTTTCTGTAGGGTTTTCAAGCAAAGACTAGATGACCATTGTCAGGTACATGGTAGAAGAAAACCTTGTTAAGATTGGACAGATTGGGGGGACTTGCCCTTAGAGGGCTCTCTGAGATCTCTTTCAAGATTCTGGTGTCTTTTCTTTTTGGCAGTGTAGTTTTTCCCATGATACAATACAGAACGCTTCCATTTTCATGGTCTTATAACAGCAGTGTGCCTGAATTGTTTGTGGCAGTCACTATGAGGGGAAAGTCTGGAACTCTTAAAACAAGTAGAAGAATCAGAGCCTATTTCAGCTTTTCTAAGCACTCTGGTTGGTATACAGGTAATTTTATCTGGTTTACCCTTCTGAGATTATTCAGGTCACGAATCAACTTGGTCACAAATCATGGCCTTTTGTCCCTGGGAATCCCCCCAAAAGTGACCTAGCCATTTTTTAAAGTTATAAGCGCTTTCCCCTCTAAAATTCTGTTTTGTTTCAGATAGATGTTACATGCCATTTTCCCCTTGTATCCCAGATGTTGATTTCTGGAAATCCCAAATGGCATTTACTAAGGTGTACCATGAGATCAGTGTTACCTATTGCACCTAGCAACCTAAGATAGTTCAGGCAATCTAATATTCCAGCTAAATATAGCAACGTCATCTATATAGAGACTATGACAAATGTCCCTAGCCTACTTAACACTCCATTTATCAAGCTGTAGAAAGAAATAGGTGAATGCTTCAATCCAAAAAGACATTGAACTTGTATACTTTGTCCAGAGTCAGAAATGCAAACTGGAGTCCTTAGAATTGGACTCTTAGAAGACCATTTCCTTCATGTAGAGATTTTTGGCAGGAAACCGCTTCCCAATTCTGGTTTCCACCCAGGGGATAAATCCTGTCGTGGGTTCAGAACAAGTCTTTTTTCTCCTTTTTTTCTCTTCATGAGATTAGACTAAGGAAGGGACTTATTAGAATAACAATATCTCACATTATATAAGACTTCAGGGCTTATAAACCTGTTTCCTCAAGACCAGCCTGTAAAGTGGTTAGCAAAGTATGGTCTACAGTTTTACGTGTGAAGGAAATGAGGCTTAAAAACTAAGTGGTTTACCCCAGTTCAGGCTGATAGTAAGCAGGAAAGACACAATTCTGAACCAGGTCACCAGATTCCAAAGGCCAGTGTTTTTTCCTCTATATCAGGCTGCCTTTAAGTGGAATAAGAGTTGGTCACTAGGTGCTCCCCTACATCTTAAAGAACGTGATTATTTTAAGTTGTATGAACTAGAGAATGTTTTCTATCTTTGCATATTGTTTGGCATCTTGTAACATTTTTAAATGATGGTGGGGTTGAGGGGAGTCACATCAGCTACTAAAGGCTAGTGATTTTATTGCAAAAGCACACATTGACAGTTTGAAAGGTGTCAAGAGAAATTCACAAGTCACATAGAAACAAGGCTAGCTTTCAACCCAGAGTTCTTCTGCTGTGCAGACACATTGTGTTGCCACTATGCCGAATGGTGTGGCCCCAGTTGGAGCGAAGGATGACCATTCGCAGAGCGGCCAGCTGCTTTGTCCTGCTCTGCACTGGTGGTTATCCTATCTCTTGTGCCGTCACTTTACATTTTAATTTGTTTGATCTGTATAGGAAAGTGCAGCTCAGGGATGACAGGAGCACAGTAGGTAAAATGTGCTCTTTGTAGGTCATGAAGACTCTGTAAATGGTTTAGGCGAGGCCAGGGTTGGGGAACCTGCGACCTCGAGGTCGCAGGTGGCCCTCTAGGCCCTCTGGTGCGGCCCTTTGACTGAATCCAAACTTCGCAGAACTAATAAAAGGTTTGTTTTTAGGTTTTTTTTTGGGGGGGGTGCGGTAAAACTTGGACTCAATCAAAAGTCCGCACCTAAGGACCTAGAAGGTCATGTGTGGCCTTAAGGCCACAGGTTCCCCACCCCTGGGCTACGAAGTGGGTGCTTACACAGTCTGTCTTTGGAAAGCCAATTGTTTAAGGAAGGAAACAAACATTTGTTAACTTGCATTGCTTACCTCACTATGTGCCTTAACTCCCAGCCATGCACAGACTGGTTGGAGCATTGAAACCTCAACTCAGAGGAACACTGTTTGAGAAATGTGAAGTGAGGCTTTGACACTTCTTTGAATCTTTTTACCATCTCGTTTTAATTATATTTCTATTTGAGTTGCTTTTAATGTGCTTATTAGAACTGTCAACATTTGGATAAATATAATACAGTAACATTTTGTTTTTGCATTTTGTATTATCATTGCAGATGAACCTAAAATCTCTCCCTGGACAACACAGCCTGGCAAAAATGTACAGAATAAAATTCAGTTCAGGACTATTGCCCCCAAAATGACACCAAAAGGCCTAATGTCCCCAGTGCTGCCCTATCAGGCACCGTCACTCTCTGATCAAGTTCATCCCACGTCCTCAGCAAACTCTAGGCCTCTGGTAATGCCACCACAAAACTATGCCCTGATGCAAGTTGCTGGTCAGGAGGGAACCTTTTCTCTTGTTGCTTTGCCCCAAGTTACCCCAGCAGTGGCCACCCAACCCATCCAGAAGCTCAAAATGTCATTGCCCAAAAACCTTAAATTGCCTATTCCTCGGTACCAACCTACAAGAAATAAGAAGGTACCAGGAGTCGAAACTATTGCAAACTCCTCTGTGAGTGTGATTAGGAAGGTTCCAGTCAATACACAAACATGTCCCCAGCCACCACCTTCAGTAGCCAACCATTCTGAACTTCATGCTAACATTGATTCATCTGAGCATGTGATATTAATAGATCAGATGCCAACTGAAATCACAGTTACTGCTTTGCTTGATGAAAGCAACTGTGTAGAATCTGGACCTCCACTGATAAACAAACCTGAGGCAGGTGACACTGTTATTATTCCAAAACCATGGGCACCAGAAGAAACTTCAGCTGAACTGAGTAATTCAGTGAAAGTCAACCTAGACCCAAAGACAATAGACAGAAAGTCCTCTGCCATTGGTGGTGAGAAAATCGAAGAAAGAGTAGCTGATTCTGCAAAAGCCGTTACTGTTCTATCCCCAGCGATTTTTGGCAATGCAGTTCAGCTGATTCCTACAGCACCGAAAGGTAAACTTCCAATCTTACCTTACTCAAGAATGAAGACAATGTTTTGTAAAACTAAGCCAAATGCCAGCATTGTAAGCCCCACTTCTCCTTGGCACAGGTCTGACTGTGACAAAGTCTCATCATTTGCAAAAACCTTCAATGTGTCCACCAAAACATCAGACAAGCTCTTTGCTGTTTCACTCACACAAGTGTCCAAGCCAGCTGCCTGTGAAGATGCCTTTTGCCCAACCACAAAGGTGGAAGTTGACAACAAAAAGAAATTGAATGGTGGAACAGCAAAGAGAAGAGGAAGAAAACAAAAGATCCCAGATGAAATTTTGGCTTTTCAGACAAAGAAGAGAAAGTGTATCCTTGACACGTGTAGAGATGGTAAAGAAAGAGTAAAAATTGACCCCCAGGAACCCAGAGACAGAAAAACTGGGGCTGTGAAAAAGTATCGGAACATTATGCCCAAGCCTGTCATTGTAATGCAAGCAATGGCTCCACTTACTTCCCCTGCACCTCTTTTACAGACCAAATCTCCTGACTGCTTAGAACAAGACATTTTGTTAAATAATTCACTTACAAATAAGTATCTCAGCTCTAAGCAGAATGATAGTGCTTCCACTAAACCGGGCACTGTATGCAAGAATGGCTTTTCTGCCATAAAAAAGCCTTGGCACAGATGCCACATCTGCAACCACCACTTTCAGTTTAAACACCATCTTCAGGACCATATGAACACACATACAAACAGAAGGCCATACAGTTGCCGGATCTGTCGTAAAGCATATGTGCACTCTGGAAGTCTCAGCACCCATATGAAGCTTCATCACAGTGAGAGTCGTCTCAAGAAGCTCATGTCTTGTGAATTCTGTGCAAAGGTGTTTGGTCACATCAGGGTCTATTTTGGCCATCTTAAAGAAGTACATAGGGTTGTGATCAACACTGAACCTTCCACCAATGAATTGCCACAGGGCAAAGGGCCAAAGAATCGAGAAATAGCTATAAGAGGAGCAGAAGAATCAGGAGAGAGGTGAGTGTTTCTGGCAGTAGTACATGGGAAAGAAATTCAGCTTTTATTTGGGGGCTGGAGTAGGATTTAGCATTATTTATGTCCGTTTAGGGCTTCCCAAAACCTCTCTAAGGTTTCATAGCTATTTGGTGGTTTCTCCCCATATAAGATTTGATATTATTTTTCATTCTTGACTGGTGATGAGTTGTAATGGACCTAAATTCTTATAAGTCAAAAAAAGCTCCCATTTTGGGGCATTCTTCAAATATGAATGTGGTCATTGGCTATGAGAGTTGGAAGGGACTCATTTTACAGATAAAGAAAACGACTCTCAGAGGTTGAATGACTTGCCCAAGGTTACATAGTGCCTAGTGACAGAGCTGTGACTTAAACTGGATGTCTTTACTCCCAGGCCAACACTTATTCCTCTAGGATACCCTGTCCCTGGCTTGTATATTGTACCAGACTATAAGAACAGCATAAATCGCTCCCCTTAAAGGACAGATATTAAGAGAAGCATGACTTGACCAAGTGGACACTAATGACCTAAGAAGGTTGGCATACCCAACTAGAGGTGACCGACACCATTCTTGATACCAGAAGGATTTCTCTTTGACTAAACTCCCGTTCTCTGCTGTGTCCATGCTGCTTACCCTTCGTTCTTCCTCCTCATCAGCTCATGTGTTTGGGACATTTGCAGGGTGGGTGGCAGTGTTTGAGGAACCAGACTGCAAGTGTGCAGTTGGCTTTCCCAGTACCTCTCACACAGCCTCTGCTTTTTCCATTTTCAGAGAAAACAAATCAAGCCTCGAGGAGACCCTCTTTCCAGGACAGGCCAGTGAGATCAAATTGGACATCAAGTGTGGCCGCTGTCAGGTCACTGCTCAGTCTTTTTCTGAGATGAAGTTTCATTTATTCTATGTGCATGGAGAGGACATTCAAGGGAAACTGAAGGAAGGAATCTTTCCAGGAAGCAAAGGTGCCCAGGAAGAAGTGGTAAAGCGAGCCGCTCATTTCTGGAAACAGCACAGTGAGAGGAGAAGCCTGGTGAAGAGGGACGCTTTGGAGGAGGAGGTGTATGCATTTCCCATACAGCTCAAAAGGGAAATCTACCTTCTTCATCAGAAAAACCTGGACATATTAACAAAGAGCGAGGAAGCTTCATTGGCAGCCAGCGAACCAGGAAAGGCTCTGCCAAGTCCAGACTGTGCCACGCCATATAAGATTCAGGTCTGGTCTAACTTGGGCTTCAACTGTCTTCTTTGTAAGCAGACACTTGAAAGGAAAGAAGAACTTTTCCTTCATTGGGAACAGCAGCACAACTGTGAAGACCCTTCTGTACTTTGGGCTCTTTTAAGTGCATTATCTTCACAGGGAGTAATTGAACTTTCTAATGAGGTTGAAAAATGAAACACTGGGGGCAGGGGAGGCGGGGAACATGGCAGGGAATTTTTGCTCTGCCCTTTCCCCACAGAGTTATACTTGGGTTTCTTAATTACAAATTTGAGCCACACAAAAAACTTTTTTGTTTTTCATGAATAAAGGCAAAATTTATACAGTTTTGTTTTCTTATGACCTACTCAACAAATTCAGTTCAGAATTTTTAGATTTGTATGAGGATTTGCTGTAAAATGTCACTTTGACACCTTCTCAGAATTAGTAGACCAGATTGTGGTTACAAAAACCAAGAAGATTATAAGATCTGCTTAAAATATACTGTGCAATATGAACATGTACATATTGGTATCATTTTTGTGTAATAGCACACAAATGCCTTCTATTATATAGATTGACAAATCTGATAACTTCCTAGACTGAAAACTTAATTTCAGTCTCAAAAGTAGTACCAGGTTTTATGGTAATGAATGTTGATATGTATTAAGTCCTTGGCTCTATTTGAATATGCTTTAGGAGAATGTATTTAATAAGATTATCATTTGCTCTAATTTAAATTCCATGCATCCAGTTCGTCAATTTTTTTTTTCTTAATATTCCCTACCATCTAATTTCTTAAATGTTCGTTGCCTTGAAGAGTCTTTGCTGGCATGTCTTACAAGTACAGAGTACTCTCTTCAAAGTAATCAAAATTCTTTTAATACTCCAGTTAATAAAAAAAAGCCATTTTCTTGGTAAGAAGTTATTTTCAAGCAGGCAGAGCTAAAATATTTATGGCCTGAAAAGTAACATAGATTGTTCAAGCCAGAAACCTAGGTGTCTTGGTTACTTTCCCTTGTCTCTCGGGCTAGCTTCTTTTTTGAATGGTGGCTTGGAGGGATGTCACTGTATTATTAATTTAACAGGCCCAGGTTTTTTTCCCCCAAATTCATGAGTAAAACTCCTTTTTTTAATGTCTAGGAAATGGTCTAACAGAATTTGAAATGTTCATCTTTCAAGTTTCAGCCCATCCTGTATATAAAAATAACCTTATGGCTGTTATATGTTTGGGAGATAATGTTCAAAACAAAATCCTCTTCATTCTCTTCCCCACATCCCCTTTGCCAAAACTGCATCACCTCTTGACTCTTCTGTTTCTGTTAGTGACCCCAGCATTCTTCTGCTCACCCCAGCGCAAAACCTGAGTCATCATTGGTTGCTCCCTCTTCCTCTCTATCCATATAACTAAATCCTGTTGATTCTACCTCAAGACCACTTTTGTACTCATCCCTTCCTTTAAATTCCCACCGCTGCCATCCAGGTTTAGGCCCTCATTAATTTCCCTAAACAATTGTAGTAGCCTTTAACTGGTCTCCCTACATTTGGTCCTTCCCCTTTCACATATGGCCACCAAACTAATCTTCCTAAAGCAGAGTTCTGACCATAGCACTGCTGCTTACGACCCTTTGGTGGTTCCTTGCTATCTAACAAATAAAGTCCAACCTCTTAATTTAGGATATGAAACTTGGTTCAATCTGGCCTTAGCCTGTTTTTCCCACTCTTTCTCATTCTGTAGTCCCACACTTATATTCACCCATCTGGACCACCATTTTTCCAACATGGCCCAGAATTTGCCTCCACACCCTGATTTTGTTCATGCTGTTTCCTACAGTTGGAAATATCTTCCCTCGCTCTATATCTCCATCGGCTGGGTTTCTACCCATCCTCCAAGACCCAGGTCCTCAAGCTATCCTCCTGAAGTTTTCCATCGTCTCTCAAGCCAAATGGGCTCTTTCTTCTGAACTGTCATAGAAATTTTGTTTGCGCCTCTCTTGTAGGCATATCATGTCCTGCCATGTATTACAGGTAAGTGTGTACATGTCTCATCTTTCCTCTAAGACTGTAAGCTCATCAAGGGCAGGGGTCATGTCTTACTCAATTGTGTATTCCCCCATAGTGCCTAACAAGGTGCCTTGCACAAAGGCACTCAAATAAATGTGGAATGATGGAATGATTGAAATTACCTCTTTTGATCTGGAAATAATGTTTAGAATAGTATGGACCAACTTTATCCTGATAAAATCTCTGTAACTCAGCATGGATGCAAAGTGTATCATATTTATTTGTTCCCAAGGTGCCTGATGTTCTTCTGAGTTTTAATCCCTTAATTCCTCACGTTTGTAGTTTAGAGCAGGGCTTCTTAAACTTTTTCCACTGATTTAGAGAATGCTTTACTTACATTTTCTCATTTTATTCTCCTAACAATCCTAGGAGGTAAATAAGAAAGGTATTTTTATCCTGTCTGTTTTAGAGATGGGGAAACTGAAAAAAAAAAGGCCTGACTGTTACCAAGGCTAGAAGAGGAATGTTTGGAGGGAGACTCTGTCCATATCCTCCATCAGTTGCTATCAAGAGGATAACAAGGATAAACTGTATACCTACAGCTTCTACCATCTCCTGTATCTGATGTTTTCAAGACAAGTCCTCTGGGCATTTGCCAATAGAATGGAGGAAACCGAACCCTATTAGTTAAAGACAGTCTTATTTGGGATTAATGACCTCAGGAATTGTAAGGAAACTTCTTAACTCAGTAGTGAACATACAAATGCAGTATATTGAGAGCTGCCCAGCACATAAAAGTTCTGACCTCAGTATACACTTACTAATTTCTCAAAAATGGATCCTATATAATGAGAATTTAATACTTCAATGGTAATCCTAAAAATACAAGACATAATTTTTCCTGAAAAGAGAAAGGCAACAGATTAGCAATCAATGCCTGTCTTAGGTCCTATAGATCCTTCCATGGGATGGATGGAAGAGCCAAAAATCCAACTTCCTACTCTCCTGAAAAGCCGGGGGGGAAAACATTGGGTAAAATCAAGAGGAAGAAACCCTTTCCCCCCACAAAAAACCCCTTCCTTCAATTCCTGCCTACTACTAAACTAATTAGATTAGGTTATGTGTCCTGCTCCTCCCCCAAGGATGAAGCAATATCCTGTCTTCTACTTCCCAAGCTCCACCAGCTATGAACATCAGTGGAGGTACTAACCCTTGGAAAGGAATCAGTTTTCAGACAAGGAGGTCTGGATCTACATTTTCTTACATACTACTAGTAGAGAACTGCCTCCTCAATTCCATCCACAGGACACATTTTTTGAACTAAGGCAATTTTGCCCGATTAATAAACAAATCTGCTACCTCAATCCATGACCTCTTGGTGTCAATTCTTTCCTGAGACCTATTTCCCCAGACTTACAGTCTGATTGGAACCAAATGATATAAGAAAGTGTCATTCTGCCCCGTCATCCTGTTTGACACCCACATCTCCATTCTAAACAGCAAGAACATAACTTTGGATCCATTGTTATTAACAGAGATGTTCTAGTAAATGTTTTAACAATAGGCTCCCTGGGGAAAAAATACATGCAACATTTTAAATTTAAGCTGCATTATTAACATATTCTCAATTATTTCTTAAGTCTAGACAATCATCCAAACAATACATCAAGCCCTGAGTTGTAGCTTTTGCTCTTTTCTGAGTTAAAATGGAAAATTTAACAAGCCCATAGTTCTTGACTATGGGCCAGTTAAATCAGGCTCTAATGAGCCGGGTTAAGCTGACTCCAGGATGCTTCTGGTTGTTGACCACAATATCAACAAGGAATACTACATAGGAAGGCTGCTAACAACATGATTATTGGTGAGAGGTATAGCCAGGATTTGGACTGAGGCATTCTAACCCCAGGTTCAGTGTTCTTGCCACTACATTAAACTGTCTATAACAAAAAAAAATTACATTTGCTAAGCTAAGTTACTGCATTACTTTCTTGGCTAACTTCTAATGAAGTCAGGCATTTGAATGAAGCAATTAGGACCAAGTAGATTAAAAAAAATTAAACCTTTGGCAGAAATTTTAAAAATCTCAGGTAAGGACAGCATTTACAACTGGAAAAGGAGGAGGGTCAGAGTGAAGATTAGTAGATAGCCTGAATGATGTCTTGGTATCCCCAAAATATTAAGAGTACCAAAGGAAGACTTCCGATGCATTGAGCCAATCTTCTACAAATGATTTCTTGAAAATTAAGAATTCATAGGATTGGTACCTGAGGTAATGCAATCTTAAAAACATTGCAGGATAATTTTACAAGATATCTCAGGGAAAGAGACCAGAAGAATAGAGACAATAATATTTATACCTCTAGTCATCGAGAGATGTTCAGAAAGTATCAATCTATATGCTGCTTGCATCAGATTGCAAAGCATTCTAGGGTTTCCGAGAGATTTGTGATTATTCAAAAGAGATCAGGCTAATAATCTGCACAGGAAAAACTAACCAACAACAAAGAATTCTGTAGAAATAGAACTGGTCTCAAATTTGCATTCCTTTTGTCCGGGTTGTCATTCAGTTGGATGGCCAGCCCTTTGAGCTTATGTAGCAAATACAGCATTTCCAAAAAGCTTAGTTCAGTTTTAAGCTAACTGCGCTAAGATTTTTAGGATACCTTGCATTTGGGACAGATACTACAGATGGACATTGAGTTGGGCCCAGAATCAAACAGGAAGGGAAAAGGGCAGAACTGCATTTTGAAGATTGTAAAGTTCTTTTAATAAGCCCAAGTGGCTCCTGAGCACAAAGATCTGTCTTTTTAACAGAAATGTTCTTCTGGAGATGTTATATGGTTACAAATTTTGAAATACCACAAATTTTCAGAGGGCAATGGAGAGATGATAGTGGGCACAAGTAGCTGTTTAGCAAGTTTCTAACAATGACCTGTGCTCAAGAGGTGGTAAAGGGATATGAATTAATAAAATGAAACTAATGGAAAAGCATTATTAAGTAATTAGTATGTGCCAAAAATTGTGCTACATAAAAGGGATGCAAATAGAAAAAGACAGACCCTCCTCCAGAAGATTGCATTCCCAATGGGGTAGATGTCACATATAGGAGTGTTGATGGATGAAAAAGCCCAGAGGACCTATGGTCCTACAGAAGGGCAGATAGTAAGGCCGATGAGGCTTTAGAGTTCATTAGAGCATCCAGCTGATAAGTTGGTAAGCGTAGAAAAACCGGCCCATCACCATTGAGAAGCAGAGTAAACCTAAGAATATAATTGAGGAAATGTATGATCAGAAAAGAAGAGAAAGTGGTTGGATGTCAGGAACAAGGGAGAATAGATAGATAGCCTGAGTGCTTCACTAGTATCTATGAAGTGTGAAAAAGACCTATAGGAAAGCCTCCAGCACATTAAGTGAATTATCTGTGAAGGTTCAACGTAGACAAGATGGAGACTGGCACAAGATGAGATGGTATAAATGGGCTTTGATCTTCACCAATGGAGGAAATACCAATATAGTTGAGATCAAAATAATTATTTTAAATGGCATGACAATTTAATGGAGGATTTGGAGTATCTATTTGATTTGATCAGTATAGAAATGTAGTACCAATGGCTGAGCTATGGTTTATGAAATTGACAGCATATAGAATGTTGTTTTATGTGAGATACAGCATTGTATGATGGTTATAAGGCCAGCTCTGGTGTCAGGAAGACACTATCTCAGACACTTAGTAGCTGTGTGACTCTGAGCATGTTATTTGATCTCTCAGGGCCCCTGACAACTCTAAAACCATAAGTTATATCAACTGAAACTGCCTCTCCCAAGTTACCAATGATTCCTTAATTGCTGTACTTGATGGGCTTTTTCAGACCTCAGCCTTCTTGACCTTGGCTTCTTGTTATTCCTTGTACATGACACTTTCATCTCCTGATACCGAACATTCCCTTTTTAAAAATTTTTACTTATTTTATTTTTTAATTTATGGAATAAAACGATCACTGGCCATCATCCATGCCTGGAATTCTGTCCCTGCTCCATCTCCTGCTTTCCCTGGCTTCCTTCAAGTCTCAACTCAAATACCACCTATAAAAGAAGCCTTTTCCAATCCCTGTTAATGCTAGTGCCTTTCCTGTTTATTATCTCCCATTTATTCTGTATACATCTTGCTCATATGTGGAAATATTCTCATGTTTCTTCCCCATTGGACCCTGAGTTTATTGAGAGCAGGGATTGTAGTTTTTTGTATTGTATTTTTTTTTGCCTTTCTCTGTATCCCCAAGTGCTTAGCACAGTGTCTGGTACACAGTAGGCACTTAATAAATGCTTGTTCACTAATAGACAAGTTAAGCCAATCTATTTTAGTGAAGGCAGCTTTGCACATCACAAGTTCCTTATGTTGAAGAAATCCCAGGCCTAGACAAAAATCATTTTTTAAAAGTTAAAATTGTTTTCATTAGATATCATTTCTGTTCAGTCCTCTTCTTTCCCTGGACCTTTTCCTCTACTGAGCTTTACTGTTCCTCAGTAAAGCTGTGCCTCATATGGAAAGTTGTTCCTTCATCAACACACCATAAATAATCAAAGCTGGCTGGCTTCCATGGCCTTCTCTGGCTGCAGACCTCCTCCCCTCCTCCAGCTGCGCTGCTCCAGTTTCCTATGGTTTGGTTGACTTGACTGCTGATGGTAAGTGCTTTACTTGCTTTATTTATTAGAATTCAGATCTGGGCCATTTTGCTCCATTCAAACTGCTGTCACGCCTTGTTAGTTCCATATTTAATAGAACATCCTTTTCTACTGAGCTCACTCTGTGACACTTTTCTGTCATGGTGGGGACAAACAGGGATTTAGTAGGACAGGTTTTCAGCCCTAACATAGTATGAATACTGCTAGCATTTGAGAATAGCCAACTTCTCCAAGCTCTTTATATGCTCACTTATGTTTTTAAGTACATCTACCTACACGGGCATTTGCCCTCAGAGCTGAAACATTTATTGCAGCTCAGCTTTGGCCAGGTTCACAGTTTGCTCTACAATTAGACCGTAAACACACAGTTTCCCAGGCATGGTATGAACATCTCTTTAGCATGTGGATTTTCAAATACCTTTGAGGTTCAGGCTCGTCTGCTCTATGCATCAAGCTGAACCTTCGATTTTTATGTAGAAGAGGAGAGTAATGCTTTAACATTTGGGGAGCTGTCTATGCAAATGTTCCCAAAGACTGTCCTTGTTTTTAATAAAAATGTCTTTGACCATACCAGATGTATGTGTCACATTTTCCATAGCTCTTAAGCGTGAAAATGTTTCTGTCACACCTCATGCTTGCAACAGGAAGCATAGCAAAGGAGCTACAGCACTGGCCTTGGAGCCAAGAAGAAGGATTCAAATCCCGTTTCTAATGCTTACTAGCTAGGTGACCAGGGGCAGATCCCATAACCTTCCAGTGACTCCATACCATTCCCTTAGACTATAACGTGTAGATGAGGTTGCTGTTCTGCATCAAAAGAAGAAGTTTCAACATTGGACAAGTTCTCTGCATCATGGAATCCCTGGGCAGTCAGACAACTTTATAGAGACATCTCTGTTGAATTGACAGTCGACCTCACGCTGGAAAAATTGCTAACTGATGAAACTATAGTCAAAATGGACATATAAGTTAGCTATTTACATTTCAGTGTAGGTTAAATAACTTAGCTGTTATGCATGGAGTTGTTGTCTCTCTTCTTCCAAACGGCCCCCTCCATCACATCTTTTAAGTGAAAAGGGATTTTAGAGGACATTTTCCCAAATTCTTCATTTTACAAAAGAAAAAAACCAAAGCCCAGAAAGTTGAAGCAATTGCCCATGGCCCCACAATTGTAGCCAGCAAACCCAGCTCCTCTGACTCCAAATGCAGTGCTCCTAAATGTTCTTGGGTAGGAAAGAAATGAAGCATTCTCCAAATTCTAGATTACCAACTGTTAACATGATGGCTGATCTTCTTTTCCAGACACGACATCATTTCTAAGCTGTAGTCCAAAAGAATAGTTTGCCAAAATTGCTTTTTGTTTTATTTAATGCTTCTGCCATTAGGGTCATAATTCATTGTAGCTAGGTTCTCAACTCTCTTCCGGAAAACCACTGGCTCCAAATCCCCTCAAGGTTCTAAGAGTGCTTCTGAGGGAGCAGTTGGGTAATTCTTCTCCAAGGCCATCTGCTCAAGCCCCTACCCAGCCATATTCTTCCTAATATTAATCACTAGTGATTAGCACCCCTATTCCATTTAACCGATTCACGGCAATTACCTCTTACAAATAGATAGTTGCTGGGAATCTATAACAAGGAAGAAGTACCAACATTTCCCCCAACAACTGAGGACACATTTTCTCTTATATCACTTCAGTCCCTGAGGAGAATAGGCTTTAATCCTTGGCTGCTACAAATATTCATGCCACTGAGTTCACTTTCAAATGCATCATAGTAGATGGATGAATTACTGGTGCCCCTTCTTGTCTGCCTTTCATCTATGGTGGGTCCAATAGTTTCACTCAGGACTTCACTCCTCATAGCTGACTGCAAAATCCAGCATGGACTGCAGCTCCCAGGCTTCTAGTGGCAGACCAGTCTGGCCTTTCCTAGCATCTTCTTTAGCACAGATGCATGATCTGCATCATCAACCCTAACCGAACCCCGATATTCAAGCTGCCTTCAAGGTGTTCGATTTTGAAATAGATGTGAAACCACACACATCTAGTAGAACCATGTAATTTTAGAGTCAGAGATCACATAGGCCAGGGGTGGAGAACCTGCAGCCTTCAGACCACAACTGGCCCTTTAGGCAGCAGGTTTCCTACCCCAGATCCTAGTCCAACCTCCTTCCTGACACATGAATCTACACTAGAGCTACCCTGGACTCTGCTTGACAGGGAACTCATTACCTTCTAAAGTATCTCTTCTATTGTTGGGTAACTTTGATTCTTGGTCATTTTTTACTTATATTGAACTGAAATCTTCCCAGGCCAAATCTAACTGGGTATGAAAATTAAAAGACCAGCATGCTTTGTGTGGGACAAATCAGTGAAACCAAGCAGCCCACTCCCCAACAAAATTACCCTAAAGTCACCTTTTAGGAATGCTAAATTTCTTTGAATTGCATGCAGTGCATCCTTTCAGTGTGAGTAATATTTAGAGAAATATTTAACAGGAAGGATAATAATATGCAATGAGGAACATTTATCCTAGGCCTGTCCTGTTGGTGGTGGGAACCTATCTTCTTTGTGATACCCTAAGGGCAGCAAGGAAATTATACCCCGTTTTTCCTGCTATCAAAATCGTGTCAGCTACAGTAAATTTTACATATTGTCCCTAGGAATAGTGATCCTCAGAAGAGTTATGAAACCTAAGAGAAGCCCACCTTTAGGCCTCCAGCCCTGATGCTCAGGCCTATCTTGGGAAAGGAAGAACTCTTAGGTCCAGACCCTTCACTGCTTCACCTCCAACTATTCAGTCTTTGGGAAAATCTTATGCTTCATGTCTTCAGGATTCCCTAACTCTCTATGACTGTGCCGCATTCCTTCAGGACCATAATCTTTGATGCTATCTACTCTGATCACGTTCAAGCTAGAGTTCTGACAGAGTCATGTGTTACCCTTCCTTCCACATGCCATCTTACTGGGGCTTCCTAAAAACAATGGCCTTAATCCAAACACTGACTCTTATAATATGAATTTATGGCCAAGATGGGAATGTATTTTGAGGCAAGAGGGCCTTTCCATGCCCTTCAATTTACACATTAAGTGTTTATCCATTGCATTTTGAAAAAAAGGCTAACTTGGTCACCACTTGACAATTGGCTAGGCATTGCATTCTATCAGAGCCAAGCATCTGCAAACCAGCAACAATTGAAACACCTCCCGTTCAGTGTACTCAGGACTGCCAGGATCAAGTCTACAACTTGAGTATCTTAGAATCTTCTCTTATCACATTGAAGGAGGTAGGATAGCAAAAAAAAATGTCTACTGCAAGATGGAGGGATGAAGCCCGGCACAGGAAGGTTGTGTCCCATCCTTGCCAAACTGTGATCTGTACTATTACAACTTGACTCATTCACAATCCTCCATCTCCTTATTACAGTAGTGATGGTTACCACCTGCCAGTTCTTTTGAGTATTTGGGTGCAATGACACTCCTCAGAATCCTAGACTTAGAGCTAAAAGGGCCTTCAAAGCTCATCAGTGTCTAATCTCCCCCTCTTCTTTTTTCAGATCAGGAAACAGAACTAGAGCAAAAAACGACTTAGTCAAGGTGACAATGGTAGCAAATAGCAGAAGTAGGATTCAGACCCAGGTCCTCTACCTTTGCATCTAGGACTCACTTTGATTTTACCACATTGACTTTTTTTTCTTCCTTTCTCTGACTTTTGGCAAGTCTGTGGCCTACCTTGTTAACAATGACTAGACATTATAAAAAGAAGAGGACTGCGAACTTCAAAATCATCTCTATTATGGTAGGAACCACACCAGTTTTATGTAGGCTAAACTGGTCCTTTACAGGGGAGAGAAGGCTGTTTGGCTTGCCTTGATGCCCATGGCATAAAAAGCAGAGCCTGGGGGAACTTGAGATCCCAGATTACCAGAGTGGCTGCGAATGCCTTCCTAACTTAGCCTGGGGGGTTTGCTATGGTGACAGTGGAGGTGGAGGGAAGTAGCATTTGATTTGTAGATATCCTTTTTTAACTTTAGAAATTATATTGTTTTCATCTCTTATCAACAAGTTGTTTTGTTGGATTTCATGGTACATACATGCCCCATTACTTGCTAACTCCCAAATTTGACTCACTGGATTCGATTGGGTTAGTTAGGCCCAGCCCAGAATATCTGTCTCTCCAAGGAATGAGCTTGAAATTGGTGCTAGGGATGTCCCTACCACCTTCACAGATGTAACTCATTGGTATCATCTCACATACTAGATAACCATTTCTGAGAAGTAACCATTGGAGGGGAGTGAAGAGAAAATTCTGCTTTTCAGATGGTTGTTTCTTGGGCTAGATAGACTTCCAAAAATTAAGTCTAGGTAATTCATATGCTCATGTATATTTCTCTGAGGTCCTTATTTTTCAATTTTTAATGGTTGACCAGGGGAAAAAATGATTCTGGTTTCACTTTTTTTTATAGCAGCTTAAATCTGTCCCAAGTTGCCCCCCCAAAAATTTGTAGGACTATTTGCCAATCCTCTCGGGAGTGTCCCAAATCCACATAATGCTCCTAAGTGTTTATGTTCAACATGGAGAACTGCACATTCAACAAATCATGGTCACTTTACAGATTGGCCATCCCCAAAGAAGTGACACCTGGTGCAAAGTTTCATTTGGACTGAGGAAGAACTTTCTGGACCTCCAGCCATGGGCTTAGTGCTACTAAATCATGCTTCTAAGTTCTGTCCTACAAATACAAGGACAGCACCTGGCCCGTGTTCAATGGGTGCTAGCCCTGGAGTCAGGAAGACTTTCAGTCACACTTTCTAGCTTATTAAGCCTGTCACTTAACCTTTTAGCCTCAGTTTCCCTATCTGTAAATAATGGGAATAATAACACCTCCTCCCTCATAGGGTTATCTTAAGGATCAAAGGAGATAGAATACTCAAAACATTTTGTAAACCTAAATATATATATATATGTATATATATATATATGTATACATACGTATATATGTAAATGTTATATATAAATATAGTACACATTTGTGTACACTATATAAATATTAGCTATTATTATTAAATGAAAGCTTTGGAGAAGGAGCAGAAGACACCAAAGGTGCTAGTCTTCCTCGAACACCCCATACACCTGGGAGAACCCTACATAATTTCAACAGAAGGCTGAAATACCTTGGTTTCTCTGTGCCCTTTGGGATTAATTGTATATCTCAATCTAGGCACATTTGGGAAAATTTCCATATCACAGAAACCATTGCTATAATGGACACTAATTGCCCTCTTTGTTGACAGTCTTGAAGAGAGAACTCAGGACCCAGAAAGTAAGCAGTCTGCTGGCTTCTCTAAGGGCTGAAGACTTTAGGTAGAAAATTGCAGTTGGGACTGCCCAAGCTTTCATCCCTTCTGGCGATAAGAAGAATGCCTTGGTGCCCAAAACTGTCAGTGTAATAACTTTCCCCAAATAATTCATTCTGGAACAGTCAAAGGTCTTTTAGTGGGCATGGTGAGTTACAACATGCTAAGCTGAGCCCAGGTATGTTTCCATGCTAAAATTCTCTTAAACTTATAATCAGGAAAAGAAACCAGTGAATTACTGCTGGGGGAAAATCGGATATAGTAGAAAATGAAAGAGCCAGTTCTCCTGATGGGAGAGTGCTCGACTGTATTTCAGGAAAGGGGTCTGCCTACTTTTCCTACAAGTAGGTGGCTGTGGGATGTTATTTGCAAGGACCTCATTAGTCTTAAGTGAAGCCAGTAGTTTCTGCCATGTTGTGATGTTTAAATTAAACCTTTCACAATTCCTACCTGCCCACAATCTGAATCACAGCCAATCGATTGCTAATACCTGCCAATTTCCCACTAAGTGCAATCTGGCATTGCTGCCAATAAATCCAGTAGCAAGCTCTTAAATCATCTCGATATTTTCTGTCAAGTCTATCAATGTTGAGGAGGAAATGTTTTAAATGCACAGTTCTTTCAGGAGGTGATAAATATAAGATGTAGAGCAAAGAAGATCAGCAATGGCTGAAAGAGTCTCCTTGAATCCTAGAAGTAGAGGGGCTCTCTACTGTCTCTCACACAATCCCCCTCTCCCTCCTTGTAGTTGTTGGGTCCCCACCCACCCCCCAATTTAAATGGAATTTGCTGGGTTTTCCTTTCTTACCACCAGCACTGGAAGATGCAAGATATCAAATAGTTGATTTAGTGGCTGGTGTTATCTGCATTTAAGAAACTCCATCTAAGTTTGGCCTAAAAGCAAAATATATATATATATATTTGTGAAAAAGTCTGTTTCCTTTATTGGGGGGATTTTATAATAATAATTATCAATTTTTTTCTACTAGTCACGACTTGGCCCCAATCCCTAGCAACATACAGAATGAATCCATGGATCCCATGGGACCACAAATGGTCAGAAACCTGGTGGAATAGGCCAATGGTCTGATTGTTTGGACATAGGAATTGTGGATTCTGGTACTTGGTGCAATACCAGTCAGTCTAACCAAAATAATAACAGCAGCTACTATTTGAATGGTAGTTTGGGTTTGCAAAGCACTTTTATCCTTTAGCTCACATTATTTTCACAACAATCCTGTGAGGTAAATGCTATTTTTATAGCACTTTCAGAGAGGAGAAAATTGGAGGTTCGGATTGCTGAATGACTGGCCCCAGTTAGTATCTGAAGCAGAGTTTGGACTCTGGGCCTGGTGCACTATCCATTGCCCAGTGCTGCCTGGGTTGTTTCTTCTTGACTCTAAGATGGGGGGATGCTGAATTCTTTCATCGTTGTCCAACGATGATTCCCTTCTCTGAGCCCAAAAGTAATTAATATTTAGTGGTTCTATTAGGGCTGTTCCTGATTGACTTTGGTCAACAGATTCTTGGTTAGGAGGAAAAGAGACAGAAAGAAGGAGGGAGAGAGCACAGGAGGCAGGGAGGCTGAGGGAGGGGAAACTTTGCTTTGTGGGAGGTGGCAATTCCCTGATATTTTTGAGCAGAAGAGTGATATGCCTAGATCTATCATACAAAAGATTGTTCTTACAGTGATATAAAGGACAGATTTCAGAAGAGATGAGTAGGGCCAAGAAGATCTGTTAGGAAGTTATTGCTACAGTCAAGATGGGTGATAATGAGGACCTATACAGGGTAGTAGCAGTGGAGGGAGGAGAGTGGACAGGTGTTGGAGGCAGAATCAATAGGGTCTGGTTATATTGCATATGAGAGGTGAGGGAGAGGGAAGAGTCAAGGGTAACATCAAGGTTTTGAACACAGGAGACTTCTAAGAAACGGAGAAGTACAAATGAAAAGCAGGATTAGGGGAAAAGATAATGAGCTCTGCTTTAGGTATGTCGGGGTTGAGGTGCCAATGGGACATGACTTAGAGATAGACTGTAGGCAGTAAAAAAAAATAGGTCTAAAGCTTGGGAGAAAGCGTCAGGGCTATAAATTCTGTAGGATCCCAGAATCCTAGAACTAGAAGGAGCCTTTGAGATCATCTAGCTTTTTAATCATAATTCCATCCTTCAAAAGATGAAGGAGTCAACTAAGGCAAGGGTTCTTAATCTGGAGGCCATGGACCTCTTTCCACAGAGCCCATAATTTTGTTGAGAAAAAAAGATTGCGTCTTTACTTCCACCAACCTTAACTGGAATCTAGCTTTTCCTTCAACTATTATAAAGACACTGTTTTGAGAAATTGGTCTCATCAGACTGCCAATGGGTCTATGACACAAAAGAAAGGTTAAGAATCCCTGAACTAGAGGACATATGAGTCCTGACCAGATTTTCACTAACAAGGAGAATCATCATCGTCATCATCCTCATCCTCTTCCTCCTCCTCCTCATCACGACAGCTATGTAACTCAACCAATAATGTGTCAACAAAGAAGCCTCAAACAAATGGCAGATTCAGGCAGACTTACTCACAGAAGCAAAGGGTTTTGATAGCTATTCAGGAATCAGGTCATAGCCACAAAAAAATTACCAAAAACGTAACTTAAGGAGATTAGACTTACAGGCTGATATGGATTATGCAAGGAAGTGCTAGAAATAGTACAACATATCACAGCAATTTTGCAAGAATTTGGTACCTGCCTAATACCTAGAAAGACAAGAACAAGTGGGAAAACATGCCAGGAGTCTGCTATCTTTTGTGTGCTATGAAATAGCAAATCACCTGCATTACAGATATAGACCTCCAAATACTCTCGAGATTCAACACATAAACTACCCTGGACCATTTTCATAGGCAGGACTGTTGGTCATAATCTCCCAAACATAACTTTTGATTCATAAAAAATGTAAGCACACATTTTGATAGATGTCAAATTGAATCATCTCCAAACAAAATAGAAGGAAAAACTTTCAGAACATAGAGAGCTATAGGAAGAAATCAAAACCAAATGAAGGAGGTACCATCATATATGTCATCCTGTCTGCTACTAAAATTGTCCCCAAAATGCATAACCTAATACTTTCATTTAATGACCTCCCCCCACAAAAAATAACATTTTTTCCTCTTGTACAATGATTTGCAGATCAATATAAGGACCAAAAACCTAGCAGGAGAGTGACTCATTCTAGGACTATATACAAATCTGAACTCAACTGAAAAAGATAAGAAGAAACAGGATGATGATAATAATAAATAACCACAGCTCACATTTATATAGCACTTCAAAGTTTGCAAAGCACTTTCCTCATGATACTCCCAGGATATGTGTAGTGTTAGTGTTGTCATCTCCAATGTGCAGATGAGAAGGTTAAAGTGCTGAGAAGGTAAATGTTTTGCTCATCATCACAAAACTCAGAAATGACCGAGGTCGGAGTCTACCTGTGGGGGAGGGGGGACATGATACCCTCCAGCTTGGAATTTGTGATAGAGGAAAGGGAAGGGGTGGTTGGAAATGTACTCTAGATATGTATGTGTATTACGGGGTGCAGATTTGAAAACAATTCAGAGAAAAAAAATAAGTAGGATCCCCTGGGCTAAAATTCTCTAGAAATCACTCCAGGAAAATGCTGCGGTCAAAAGGAGAAACCATTCCAAAAAGGAGGAAAGGGTTCAAGTGTTGAAAGAGACCAATGTAAATGAAGAGGAAACTCACCGACCAGCTTAGATCAGAGCCTAGAACCAGCTTAAGAGACATGTGTGGCCCGGGACACCAAGCTCTAGGTTCACATGGATCAGGGTCAGTCTGAGGGGACTTCCCACGAGTCTCAGTCTCTGACTTGTGCTCCCCACAATGTATCTTTTTGTAATAGGAAGCCAGATGGCACACACATTCAAGGCAAACAGCATTCAATGAAACAGCATACCAAGGTAATTACAAGGAATTGAATCACGTGTTAGATGCTCTTGGCACCCATTCCCAAACGGTTCCCACCTCCGTGCATCTCCTGGGAACATTAGTCTCAGCTCTCAACGAATCACTCTGTCTCCTTGATACAAGTGGGTGAGGAAAATAACTCTTCTCCTGGAAAGGTGGTGAGATTCTAGCTAGTCACTTCTGCTCTCCTCCCAACACAGCAACTCCAATCTAGAGTTCACTTACTGATCTCCCTGAGAGCCAGAGAGAAACTCTTAACCTGTGTACCTCACCATCCCTTCTGCAACCTGCGCTGGTCCCAGCAGGGCTCACTGGTGCTACTATTTCCTTCTCATCTTTCTCTCTTTCTTCTGCCTTTATTCTTCTCCTATCCCTAATCTTGTAAGCATCTCATCCTCTTTTTAACTTGTGTGCGTTAAAAGTGTGCCTAACCAGGGTTCATGAATGACCACACCCCCTTACATATGCATAGGAGAGGGAAAGGAGGAAAGGTAAAGAGAATTACAAAAGCATCCTTAATGGTATATGATGAATGGGCATCAACATTCTAATGGTCTAAGCAAAAAAAGTAATGAAATCATTGCTTTGTAATGTGTCATTACTTTGTTCTGTAAAAATACTGATGGAAGTATGAATGTTCCAGGGCAGCTGAGACTGACAGATGAGGAAAGCTAAGGGGAAAAAAAAGGTGGTTTTTGGTTTGGTTTGGTTTTAGCTATATGGGGTAAAAGAAGAGGATCCAAGAAGGGTTAAAATGATTGCTTGGGAGGATGAAATAGTGGTAATGGAAAACAGAGAAGGCAGAATTATTCACATCTTATTTTGCTCCTGTTTTCTCTGCAAAGAAGAATGATCCAACAGGCCACTAGGTGGCGCAGTGGATAGAGCATCAACCCTAGAGTGAACAGGACCTGAGTTCAAATGTAGCCTCAGACACTTGACATTTACTAGCTGTGTGACCCTGGGCAAGTCACTTAACCCCAATTGCGAGGAGAAGGAGGAGAGGAAGAACAACCCATGTCTAGGTCAAGTAGATGTGTTTAGTCTAATAGGGAGCTGACACCCCAGATAAACAGAGAGATAGTAGTAAGAGAGAACCCAGCTTCTCTTGATGAATTCAAGGGACCACACCCAGATAAAATACTTCCCAGGGTATTGAAACAACTGGTACGTGACTGCTGAACCACTGTCAATGACCTCTGAAAGGCTGTATGAAGGGCCAATGTTGTCCCAATTTTCAAAAAAAGGGAAGGGAGTAAAGTATGCAAATTATAATGATCTTACCTTGAATTCCTGGTACAACTCTAAGACATATTATTAAAGGACTGGTTAGTGAGCTGCTAGAAAAGGAAGCAGCAATCACAAAGAATTAGCATGGCTACATGAATAATAGGTTATGCAAGGCTAACTTAATTCTTTGTACCCATATTCAAAAGCTCTTTTCCTTGAGCTCCATTACTATGTCTTTTGAGATCTGGGAGTCACCTTCACATCACAATAAGACATGGTAGGACTTTTGTCAAGTTCATTAGGTCACTACAAGTGATCAGTCTTTGTTGTGTGTGAATGGATCCTATTTTTAGGGCCATTTTTCTGAGCTAACTACACTGTCTTCAACCCATGGACCCATTTACCTTGTTACTTTCTGGCAAGACAAATATAACAAATGTAGAGTTAGAAAGCTATGCATAGGTAAAAAAATCAACCTTCTATTAAAACCCCAGTCCCTGAACTGATTTCTACTAAGTCAAAGGTAACTGTACAAAGGGATTAAACATGTGAACCATGACATGTGGCTTTTCAGGACAGTGAAAGTAATGGCCATGCCTATAACAGCAAAGGCATTCCAGGGATACTGATGCAAACCTAGGCGTGCTGCAAAACAAAAGAGACTCCCTGAGATAGGTTACCCCCAGCCACTGGAGAGCTACATGAGAAAATTAGTGCTGCTTGAGTTTCTTACAGGCACTAACTGTAACCAGGTCAGCTAGGAGCATGCACAGGACAAATGGAAAATTGCCGATAGTGATTTATTAATGGAGAAAAATTTGGAATTGAACTTTACCACTGGGATTTGCTTGCATTAGAAAGCAATGATGTTGGTAGTTTGTCTTTTGACACAGAGTGGGTTCTGCAACATTTTTACATCTTTCTGATGAATTAAGAGCTTATGGAAGGTGAGAGATTGAAAACATTAGCAACTGCAGCTCTTGGTATGTCTGCTCGGCAGATTTATCTGGCTAGGAAAACACGGGAACCAATTTTAGACCATTTCTATACCAATTCATATCAACCAGAAATGCTGATTCTTTTCTAATCCTGCAATGGGCAGATAATATGAACTCCTTGCCCTCCAACTCTGGGAGCCAGTTGGAACAAGGTCTGCTAATTGAATTCAGTTTGCAGTTAAAAATGTTCAGTGTTTTCTCCGAAGCAAGAATACATTACAATCACTGAGCTCACTTCATCTGTCACCTAAGAAGAATTAGAGCTTGTGTGTTTGTTTCCTGCTGCCTTGCATTCACCTTTATCCCAGATTTTCTCTGAAATATCTACAACGTAGTAGAAAGGAATCCAGTCGAATTTTACATTTTGGTCAGTCCCTCTTGTTTTTCTTTTGTTGAAAGGAGATGCCTAAGGTGGCCTCACTGCCTTCACCAGGGTAATTAATTGTAGGACTGCCCACCAAGAGCATTTTGTAACTTAACAATTGCAAAATATTATAATTATGTGTTCTCATGCTTTCCAGCATAGAAACATTACCCGACTGTGAGGCTTGAATAATTTGGGCCTCTTAGAAGGGGCCTGGGCTTGGTAACAGGGTTTCCTGCAATGCGCCCCTCCAGGGAGAGCTAGGATCTAACTCTTGGAGTCAGAACCAATTAAACTCATCCATTCCCACCTCTCCTTTCCTCCTCTGCAGTGTTTAGATGAGTCACATTTTTCAAGCATAGTTCAACCAGACTTGTCAGGTCTCCAGGGCTCAATGCCTCCTGGGCTCCACAGACCCACTGTCAGTCGTGAAAAATCATTCCCTTTGTGCAGTTACATACTAGGGCAAGAAAACCATAAATCGAACAGCAAGAAGAGGAAAATAAGGTATAATGCTGCTGTTTCCTCAGCCCTGGAGCAGGCTTGGGCCTAGCACAGAAGGGGAGCCAGCACTGACAGAAAAGCTTATTCAAATTGTTAACCCAGAAGTTCTTTGAAGGAGAAGACACCTTTTTTTTACAACCAATATTAGAGGACAGAGACAGAGGCAGAGAGACTGAGATACTTTAGCTTCTGTTTTACTTTGCTCAGTTAAAATTTGTCTCCTTTTAGGTAAGGGCAGAAACAAAACCCTTGAGCAGATTCACTGTCAGAAGGGAAGTGAGGAAGGAGAGGCCCTTGCTTAAAAAGTTTTATTAACAGACATAACAAAAGTTAACCCAAATGCCTCTCCTGCTGATATGGACAGAGAAACCACTTTGGGTCTGCGTTCTTTCTCAAAAAGATTAATGTTTTCATTTCCCTGATCTATCTTTCCCTAGTTCTCAGCATCAACAAAACAAACCCTACCTGTCCCATCCTTAGGATGCAGCAGATGAATTAGCAGAAGCCCCTGGCCTCCATTTTCCTCTTAGGATGTTAGCCAATCTGTTAGTTTGGAGGCTCGAAGCAGTTTTGTTCTTTTCAAGCAAGTAAAGCAGGCTGATATGAAGTAGTCTACTGTGTGGAATTTATTTGGGGGATTGACTTAGGGGGGTGTTATTTTTTGTTATCTTCTTTCTGGGACTTTCAAAGGGTCCTGCTTTGATGTGGAAAATAGATGCCAAAATTTTAATCCCTGCTAAGCCTAGAAAGCAATGGACTCTTCAGTGTCCACTGACAGAGAGTAAGGATAAAAACATGGAGTCATTATTATAAAATCTTAGCTTGTCATTCCCCATTCAAGTTAACCCGCCATTCGCAACAACAAATTTGCTGGCATCCTTCTGCTCTTCACTTGCCCATTTGGAGAAGTAGGATATGTCATTGTTTCAATAAACCTTTAAAATCACATCAGAATCATTCTAGCTGGTTCCCCAAAGCCTAGCAAGTGGTGATATTGAAGGAAGTTGATGTGAAAAGCAGTCAGCTAATTCTTTCCAATGGATATCCAGTTGTTTGTTATTCAGAATGAACTACCACCCGCCTCTGTGGTTTCTTATACTTGCCTATTGATGGAATTTAAATTTCTATTTCCAACCTAATAGTGGACTAGCAGAGATTCTAGCCCACCACTCCCCAGGCCAGTCTTGACAGCCTCCCACCTAGGCGTGCTGGCACTCTGACCGACCACCCAAGTTTTTCCTGAGGGTGGGAAGAGACTGTACCAGCAGCTCTACTAAATGGCCCCATAATAACTACTCCTCTTGTTTTGGGTGTCCCATTTGGGAGTGCTCCTGAGTACATTATAGCCACAGAAATGTGGCTACCTCAGCAATGGGATGTCCAAACCAAGACTGAAATACCACATGAGAGTCTGGGATAGCAAGCAAAGTAGAATGGAACCAATTTAAGCAGCCAGAGGAGCTTAAATAGGCAGGATATAATTTCTTAGCATAGAGGAAGGAAGGTTTAGATGAAGAGAAAATCTCTCCTGGATTATCAGAGATGCCCAAAGATCAAATGAACTCACCATCAGATCTCTGGTTTTATATCTCCAAGATTTCCCAGAGTGCCCTGCTCCTAATGCTAGGTAGGAAAACTGGATCTCTGCTCATTCGAGAGATTTCCTCAGTCAGTCGCATGCATCTATTTGAGTTTGACATGTAGGTGTACAGGCAACTTTATACCTGCAAAAAGCATGGAGCCACTAGACTTTCAAGTCCCATCCAAATAGGGCCTTTCTTGGGGCATCTGGACCAATGGACCACCTCCAAGCACCTAAGATTGTTTTCTCTCCTTCTCTGCCTTCAGCTCATTGTTGGAGGGAAGGCGTACACTGCTGACAGCTGCCTTGTGCTACATGGGACGTTTTGTTCCATTTGACCCATTGGCTTTGAATGAGTATGATACCTGAACCAGAGCCCAAAGAGCCAGAGTAACCACAGCCCAGCAAACGGGATAAAACTGTCCAGAAGGTGATGGTTCTTATGTAGATTTCAGTATCCGTGGGTTGTGCAATGATTACCTCGTCTTTCTAGCTCAATTGTCTCACTTACCAAGATGGGTACAATTCTGTCCTTGGTGTTCTAAAGACCCCCATGGTGAGGCACAGGATGTGAGTAAGCATCAGTGAGTGCTATGGTCCCTGTGATTCACTGGAGGCAGGGGGCCTGCATTGAAATCCCAGCTCACATGTTTGCTACCTCTTTGACCCTTGGCAAGTCATTTAATGGCACAAAAAAAAAATGCCAAGGTGCACTGAACTCTAAGCTGTTTTCAAAAATGAGGAATCTTTGCAATAATACAAAATCCCCATCATGGCACTTTGGTTGAGAATCTCATTAGGGTTTTGAAGCCCAGGTCGATTTATGGCTGGGGAGGGCACAGATGAGGTAGAATTCAGCTGTTTGTTATTGCTCCCATCCCCCTCACCCCCATACATCCCATTAGACAACGGTACTCAGGTTTACTCGGAAAAAGCCGTAGACTGCCCTGAAATGTACCTTGCTTGGGGCCTGTAAAGATAAAACAGAATTTAAAGGCAGGGCATTTTCTGCTGGGCAGCCTTATCTGAATTGATTGTGCTGGGTTTCCAGCTAAGTGTGAATGTGAAGGATAATTACTATCATGTGTTACCTGAGATTATAGGGTTGCTTTCCAACTAATGACACCGGCAGAAGCAAGCAGTTGTTAATATTTAATCAGACTCTTGGCTTAACAATTGGATAAATGAGGTGTGTAATTACACAATTATAAAAGACATTTCAGATAGAAAACTGTACTGTTATTAATGCTGAAGGTGAAAGCTAGTGGAAAGAGGGTTCCTGGTCATTTCAGCCCAGCTACCCAAGGAAAAGCTTTTGGAGCAGCATGGGTGGGTGCTCCTTATTAAAGAGTAAACAAAGGCTTCCAGCTACTGAACAAATACAGGGCCCCTCCACCTCCCACCTGGATCCCCGACCACACCTCACACAAGATGTTTAGGGATGTGATAAGTAGGTGGCAATGGGGGCGAAGGGGAGTTGATATTAAAGGGATGTCTTCCAAGAAATAGACTCCACAGGCTTCCTGTTTGTGTTTTAAGCATGGACCCTTTTTCAGCAACCTCATACTTCCTTTTTCCCAGGCCTTTTTCTATTTACATTCAAGAATATCTGAGAAGCTCACACCCCAGGGTAAGGCAGTCCCAATGGATGCCATGCACTGTGGGGGCCATTCCTTCCAGAGCCAGTCTGCAGTGCTGCCCACCTGGCTCTCCAGCCAGGCAGCACAGGCCTCCCGAAGTTAAGTATTACTTGTTTGTTAAGTAAACATCCAGGGGGTTCATTCTTTCCTTCATCCATCATACAATGGTTCTGTCTAGGAGATGCTGTTGGCACTAATGGCATTGCTTTTATTGCTTGATCTTCCCTCTTCTGGCCACTTCAGCACTGTGGTGTGTAATGCAATTTTCAGATTGGAGAGACCTTGGCAACAGCATTAGCTGAATGCTCCTTGACTGTTAACGCCTAGATAATACAGTCAAGAGTGCATTAAAGGGACACGGCACGTTTTTAGCACCCAAACTGGAGAAATTGTTGACCATCATGATCACAGTTCAACTGCAGAAATCCGAATAATATCCTTGGAGTTTATCATAGTAAAATACATATTCTTCAAGAGCTAGGTTGGAAGGTACAAAAGCAGTGCTTCTTCCTATGCTTTTAAAATGGATAATATTGTGAATCACCTTAACACATGCATAGTGCCCTTCAAAATAGCCACTTTCAGTAATGACCCCAGCACACATCGCCTTCTCTAACGACCTCTTCCAAGCTTTACAGCCCTTTGTCAGGAAAGTCAAGGAGAAAGTCAGAAAAGTCATTCAAGTATAAGGTTCACCTCTCAGCATTTGGGTGCCATGTTCTTATTGACCAGAGAAAGTTGTTCAAGGTCCAGCAAGAATGAATAATCCTTCTTTCCTTCTTCCTAGGGTGATTCTGATGATTTCTGGTGGCAAACAGTAAGAGGCCGCGAGTGGGGGAGGTGTGTACATTTTTACATTGTTCTCCATGGTTTTCAGGGGTAGAGAACGTGTAGCCTCAAGGTCACACGTGGCCTAGGTCCTTGGGTGCGACCTTTTGACTGAGTCCAAATTTTACAGAACAAATTCTTTTATTAAGGGGATTTGTTCTGTGGAGTTTGGATTCAGTCAAAGGGCTGCACTTGAGGACCTAGAGGGCCATATGTGGCCTTGAGGACTCAGCTTCCCCACCCCTGGTTAGGTCCTTGTCTCTTCTCAAATGGATTTTTAATGGCCTCCTAACCCATCTCCCTGTCTTTAGAACCCAAGAGGTAATCTGCCCTAGGAAGAAACATCTGGATTAATATGTTAATTTGGGGAGCTAAATTTTAGGAAGGACATTGGCAAGCTGGAGGGCACCCAAAGTGGGATGACCAGGGTGGAGAGGAGACTAGATACCATGCCGTGTGGATACAAATGGAAGGAAGTGAAGATGTCTAACCTGGGGCTGGAGGTGGTGGAGTGGATGCCGCATAATTTCTACCTTCAAATATTAAAGGAACTGTCATATAGAAGAGGAATTAGTCTCAGAAGGCAGAAATAAGAGCAATGGATGGAGGCTGCAGAGAGACAGATTAAGGCTCATCAGAAGGGAAAACTTGCCCTAGAGCTATCAAAAAATGGAATGTCCTTCCTCTGAAGGAATTGAACTCTCCTTGACTAGGGCTCTTGAAGCAGAGACCAGATGACTCTCTCCTGGGGATGTTGCCTAATACCTCAATCATCTGTTGGTCAACTCCCTTGTTTCCTGGACCAAAGGTTCTGCCCTAGAGGACTTAACACTTTCATCTCCAGAACTCCTGCCCTCAAGTCCCACAGCCCTGATTAGTAGACCACTGTCTCAAGTTTGGGGCAACTAGGCGATGCAGTGGATAGAGTGTTGGCCCTGGAGTTGGGAAAACTCATGTTCATGTTTCAAATCTGGCTTCAAATACTAGCTGTGTGACCCTGGGCAGGTCACTTCATCCTGTTGCCTCAGTTTCTTCATCTGTAAAATAAACTGGAGAAGGAAATGGCGAACCACTCCAGTATCTTTGCCAAGAAAACCCCCGATGGTGTCACGTAGAGTCAGATGTGACTGAAACAACTGAACAACAACAAAAGTAGGATGGGCTGATTAGTCAGAGTTCCCCACCACTAGAGGCCTTCCAGAACAGGCTGAACAAGCTCTTGTTGGGAAGGTTTTGGAGGTGATTCCTGCTTGGTTATGGTTTGAATTAGATGAGCTTTGACGTCTCTTCCAAATCTGAAGTTCTGATTGTGAGCTCCTTGAGGGCAGAGCTTGTGTCTTAGCTACCTTTGTATCCCCAGTGACTTACGTAGTAACTGCTTAAGGAAAAGTGTTGAATTTAATATAGTTGAATTAGAGACTGAAATTTCAATTAGTTCTGCATCGATGATATGACTAAACTCCTAAGGGTTTCCAATTTGACTAACCCAACCTTCCTATGGTAATACTGCCAACTTTACAATACTTAAAAATACAATACTTAAAAAACTAAAGATACTTAGTCATTAAACTGAAATTGTCTTTGCTCTCATGGTAGTTTGATGAGAGCCTCACAACTGTACCCTTCCTCCATAACCAGTAAGACTGAGTTATTGGCACCATGATGTTGTAACATAATCTCAAGGAAATTAAGGCCCAGGGAAATGAAATATGTTGGCCTAGGTCAAGAGGCAGCAATTTGAAGCTGGTAGTGGGATTTGAACCTGGGTCCTTTGATGCCAAATCCAAAGGTCTTTTCCACCATGCCAAAGCTACCTCTCCATACAAATCCACAGTTTAAGACAAAAGGTAATGGCACATCAGAATGAGGAGTGCTAGCCAGAGACTACCATGAATGGTCATTTAGTTCTGTGCATATCCCATAAGCTCAATAATTTTGTGTAACTTCTATCATCCCCCATTGGCTTTCCTAGAAAAAAGGAAGCACTTTATTGAGTAGCTTATTAGGCGTTTAGGACCTGGATATCTCTTAACACATTTACGCTTAGTTCTGTCTGCTGGAAGGCAGCAGGTATTTAAAATATAATAATCATGATTAACTATTTGGAAAAATAAGCAGGTGCCTTTAAAAGCTACTGCTACTTAATATTCCCGATTCCGAGTCTAACGATGTCCTCCTTTTTTAAGCACCATCATCGAAATTGCTCCAAGTTTGCACTTGGCTTCAAATAGAGGTCTGGGGCCCAAATGAGAATGAATACAGAATCACGTCCAATATCTTTTAAATGAATATCTGAGCTGCCCGTGGCCTTCTTCCACCACTGCACCAACACATACTCTCTCTGGTCTTTTTCACTAGGTTGGTGTTGAAAAGCAGTTCTGTGCAAGGTAAATCACATTGGTGTGACCCTTAAGCCCTGGGGAAGTGAGGTCATCTTTTCCTCACTAACGATCTCAATATTCTGGGTTTGTTTTCCCATCTGGTATTTGGGTCTTTTTCATAAATGTTAATGGGAATAGCTCACTTTGGCCAGGACCCATAGAGACAAACAGTCTGGAGGTGATATTCACACTTGCTAATGACTAACTTCCTTTGGGAACATCAATAGCTGACTTCGCCCTCGAAGTTGGTGATGATTGCTATCCACACGTACACATCTCCATGGCTAAAAAGATTTTGCATCCCATGCATGTGGCCATTGCAACTCAGGCCCTTAGGTTCAAGGCTCCTTAAGCTTTTGCTAAATAAATAATTTTTGTTATGGATTTACTTAACTTTGCAAAAAGCCACTTTATGTATATAAAGCAAAAAATATTGTCCTTTAAATCTTGCTTAAAGCTCTGATCAAACATATACATACATGAATCCATTTTAAAAAACTGTTATAGTTGACATGACTTTTTTTCTTTATATCATTATTATTATTATTAGGCAAGGCAATCAGGATTAAATGACTTTCCCAGGGTCACACAACTAGTAAGTATCAAGTGTCTGAGGGAGGATTTGAACTCAGGTCATCCTGACTCCAGGGCTGGTGCTCTATCCACTGCACCACCTAGCTGCCCCTTTACATTATTTGAAATGTTTTTCATACTTGTGGTTGACAATCTTAAAAGCAATATAATATTGCACTGCAGTGATAGTTTGAAATCTATTTAGGCATTCCCTCAATTTTCAGAATTTTAGGTTGTTTGGCATTTTTCATTATTATAAAAAGCAAAGCTATAGACATCCCCTGCTATCATCTCCAGCAGATTGTTCCCACTATCATCCCAACTCTCTAATCTCCAGTCATTTCCTATCTACTTTTTGCTTTCCTGATGTATAACCACCTTACAAACACACCTGTGTCTCTTCTTTCCTTAAACAAATTCTCACTTGATCAAATCATTCTCATTATTAATCTAAGTATCTCCTTCCCTTCTGGCTAGACTCTTTGAGGAGGCTGTCTACCCGGGTGCCTCCACTTCCTCTCCTCTCAGTCCCTCCCTTCTGCACGCTTTGCAGTTTGGCCTCCAGCCTCATTGCTCAACATGATCTGTTCTCTCCAAGTTACTAAGGATCTTTCCACTGCCACATAGAATGGGCTTTCTTCTATCCTTATCTTTTTTGCTCTCTCTGCAGTCTTTGACACTGTCTGTCAGCCTCTCCTGGATATTCTCCCCTTTCTAGATTTTCCTGGCATTGTTCTCTCCAAATTATCCTGTCTGGCTGCTTCTTCTCTGTCTGCTTTGATGGATCTCCATTCAGTTTCTACCACTATGGTTGCTCCCCAAAAGTCTTTCATGGACCCTCTTCTATTTTTATCCTAAAACATCTCATTTGGTGATCTCATCATCTCCCGCAGGTTCAACTGTCATCTCGATAGAGATAATGCCCAGATCTATCTATCCAGCCCTGACCTCTTTCCTGAGCTCCAGGCCAGAGAACACCAGTTGCCTTTTGGACATCTCCAACTGGATATCCCCTAGGCATCTCAAACTCAACATGGCCAAAAGAAAACTCCCCAGACTCTCTTGTTTGCCCAACTTTGCTATTACTGTCAAGAATACCCCCGCTCTTTCCATCACCCAAAGTCCAAACCTGTGTCATCCTCAGCTCTTCATTCACACTCATCCCATGGATTCGGTCTGTTGCCAGGTCCTGTTACTATGATCTTTGTGATATTCCTCATACATGGTACCTCTCCACTGGGACAGCCACTGCCCTAGTTCAGGCTCTCCTCACCTCTCACCTGGACTATCGCAATAAAAAAGACTTACAATTGGTCTCCTTACTTTAAGTCTCTCCCTATTCCAATTCATCCTGCATACAACTGCCAAAATTATTTTTCTAAAATACAGGTTTGCATATACCAAGATAAATTCAAAATGGGTACGCAATTTAGATATAAAGGCTGCTACTATAAGCAAATTAGGAGAACAAGGAATAGTTTACCTGTCAGATTTATGGAGAAGGGTTTATGACCGAAGAAGAGATAGAGAACATTATGAAATGCAAAATAGATCATTTTGATTACATTAAATTGAAAAGTTTTTTGCACAAAGCCAATGCAACCAAGATTAGAGGGGAAGTAGAAAGTCTCATATAAAGGCTTCATTTCTAAAATATATAGAGAACTGAATCAAATTTATGAGAATACAAGTCATTCCCCAATTGATAAATGGTTAAAGGATATGAACAGGTAGTTTTCAGATGAAATTAAAGCTATCTGTAGTCACGTGAAAAAATGTTCTAATCACTATTGATTAGAGAAATGCAAATCAAAACAAATCTGAGGTACTACATCACACGTTTCAGATTGGCTAACATGACAAAGCAGGAAAATGATAAATGTTGGAGATGGCAGGCAAATTGGAATACTAATGAATGCATTGTTGGTGAAGTTGTGAACTGATCCAACCATTCTGGAGAACAATTTGGAACTATGCCCAAAGGGCTATAAACTGTGACCCAGCAATAACACTTCTAGGTCTATATGCCAAAGAGATCATACAAATGAGAAAAGAACCCACATGTACAAAACTATTTATAGCATCTCTTTTTCTGGTGGCCAAGAATTTGAAATTGAGGGGATGCCCATCCATTGGGGAATGGCTGAACAAGCTGTGGTATATGAATGTAATGGAATATTGTGGTATAAGAAATAACAAGCAGGATGACTTCAGAAAAACCTGCAAAGATTTAAATGAACTGATGCAGAGTGTACAATACATTGTACATAGTAACAACCACGTGGTGCGATGACTAACTGATAGACTTAGCTTTTCTCAGCAATACAAGGACCTAAGACAACTCCAAAAGACTCATGATGGAAAATGCCATCCCTATCCAGAGAAAGAACAATGGAGTCTAGATGCAGATTGAAGCATACCATTTGCTCTCTCTCTCTCTCTCTCTCTCTCTCTCTCTCTCTCTCTCTGTTTCTTCTCTCCTGTGATTCCTCCCATTGGTTCTAATTCTTCTTTACAACATGACTAATGTGAAAATATGTTTAATACAAATATATATGTAAAGCCTATATCAGATTGGACACTCTTGGAAAAGGGAAAAGGAAGGAAAGAGAAGAAAATTTAGAACTCAAAATCTTATGGAAGTGAATATCGAAAACTAAAAATAAATGAAATAATTTAAAAAAAATCATTTCTTGAAAATAAAATACAGGTCTGACTATGTCAACCATACCTCCCCATGTCCCCCTGCCACACACACACACACACATGCATTACTCAACAAATTTCAGTGGCTTCCTTTTATCTATTACTAGAGGTAGCTAGATGGCACAGTGGATAGATCACTGGGTCTAGAATCAAGAACCTAAGTTCAAATGTGGTCTCAGTTACTTACTAGCTATATGACCTTGGGCAAGTCACTTAACCTCTGTTTCTTCATCTGTAAAATGGGGGTAATAAAATGGGGGTAATAATAACACCTACCTCCCAGGGTTGTAGTGGGGAATCAAGTGTGATAAAAATTGTTCAGTGCTTGGTACAATTCCTGGCATGTAGTAAATGCTAAATAAATGTTAGCTATTGTTATCGCTACTTAAATCTCTGCCTCAATTTTCTCTTCTGTGAAAATGGGGATAATAACAGCACCTGCATCACAGGGTTGTTGTGAGGATCAAAAAAGAGTATTTATAAAGTGCTTTGAAAACCTTAATATAGTGCTAGACGTTGGCACTGTTATTATCTCTAGATCATAGGTATCATTATAGATGATCTCTCTCCATGTGTATATGAGTATGTATATGCATGTATGTATTTAGATATTTGTATGATAACATGTATATTATCCCTAGGATCATATATATATATATATATATATATATATATATATATATATATATATATATATATGTATATATATATATATATATCATTACACGTGATCTCGCCATACATGTATATATGTATTTAGATATTTGTATGATAACATGTATATTATCCCTAGGATCATATATATCATTACACGTGATCTCGCCATATATGTATATACGTATTTAAATATTTATATGATAATATGTATAGTATCTCTAGGATCATATATATCATTACACGTGATCTCGCCATACATGTATATATGTATTTAGATATTTGTATGATAACATGTATATTATCCCTAGGATCATATACATAATTACACATGATCTCGCCATACATGTATATATGTATTTAGATATTTGTATGACAACATGTATATTATCCCTAGGATCATATATATATCATTACACATGATCTTGCCATACATGTATATATGTATTTAGATATTTGTATTATAACATGTATATTATCCCTAGGATCATATATATCATTACACGTGATCTCGCCATATATGTATATACGTATTTAAATATTTATATGATAATATGTATAGTATCTCTAGGATCATATATATCATTACACATGATCTCACCATATATGTATTTAGATATTTGTATGATAACATGTATATTATCCCTAGGATCACATACACATATAGAGAGATCATGCATGATGATGTATATGATTCTAGAGATCAGAAAAATGACAATATCTAGCATTTGTACACACACATACACACGTTTAGGAGAAAGAATGAGATTTGCAAATAGGCTGGCATATTTTCTAGTTCAAATCCTAAAGATTTTTCAAACACTTCATGCAACAGATTGACATTTTCCCCCACATTTATATCATCCAGAAAGTTATTTATTGCACCTACTGTTTCAGGGGCAGGGGGACAGGGACGCCATAACTGGATCTCTGCTCAGTAAATGATGACAATGCATTTTTGCACCAGCCGGCAGAGAGGAGCTTGCATTCTCCCCGCTTCTCTTGGGTGGTTTGAATTTACAGTAACGGTGTGTATAGAGTGATTCCTCTGTGTCCCTCCTGTGCTTTTAAAGCTCGAATTATGGCCAAGAATTGTTACTCTTGAGGCATGGCAATCAGATTATCCATGATGCACACAGAATTCAGTCATTCCACAGATGGTTAGTGACGACTCCCTTGTGCAGGGGGCAAAGAGGAAGGCTAGGACGCCGCCATCTTGAAGCTCATGGCCATCACAAGATTCGGTTCCAGAGCTGGAAGGGACCATATGAACTATCTAATCCAACCCCTCCATTTTACAGATGAGGAAACCGAGGCAAGGGTGGTCAAATGGCTGGCCGAAAGTCACACAAATGGTCAGCACCAGAGGCTGGATTCGATTGATATGTTTGAAGTGGTTTTTAGGTTCTATGTCTAAGAGGAAGAAAAAGTAGAAGGACATTAGGTTGTTATTCAGTTGTTTTCCTGTCCTGTCCAACTCTTTGTGACCCCATGGAGGTTTTGTTGACAGAGATATTGGAGTGGTTTGCCGTTTCCTCCTCCAGCTCATTTTAGAGATGAGGAAACTAAGGCAAACAGGGTGAAGTGACTTGCCCAGGGTCACACAGCTAGTGTCTGAGGTCACATTTGAACTCAGGTCTTCCTGACTCCAGGCCTGGCGCTCTGTGCACTATGGTGCCACCTAGTGCCCACTAAACTTAAGGACACAGTAATTTTAGAGACAGTTAACAATGTCTAAGGCTCTAGAACCACAGTATTTACATGTAATACCCATTAGATACCGTGAGTTTGAGGGTCCACATTTCAAATGCCGGCTGAATGTCCTCTTGGCGCATCATTTCCTCCCAAAACTTTCCCTTCTCACTTTCCTAGCTTCCTCCCCAGGCTAAAAACTGGACATGACATTTTCCCTTCTCCTCTTCTCACCAGGTACAAGTCCTGTCATTCCAACCTTCTCAACACGGCTTCTATCTGTCCCTTGGTCTCCCTCACAGAATCGAGGAAGAGTCCTCTGGGGCCATTTAGGCAGACCCACGCAGGACCAAGAATCCCCTCTGCAAATACTGGCTTAGACCTTCATTACCCCATTAAAGCCACTCAACCAACAAACAGTTATTAGGCTATTGGGACACTGGTAATACAGAATACCATCCTGACTGGCCTCCTGACCTCCGCTCTCTCCCCGCCCAAAGGATCTTCCTGACTTGACCGTCCCCTGCCCCCATCTTCACTGGTCTCTCTGCCTCCCCAGGTCAACCTTCCCTCAGCCTCCAGAGTGATCTTGCTGAGCTTCAGTCGGATCCTGTCACCTGCCCCTCCAGTGGCCCCTCATGATTGCCAGGATCGAATAGAAAGTTCTCCCTTGGACTTCTGGGCTCTTCCCAGCCCGGCCCCTTCCTGGTTTTTTATTCCTTTGGTGCGGGTCTTCACAAAGGCCACTCTTTGTCCCAACGCCTCCAGCTCTGCCTTTAGACTTCCCTGCTACCTTCGAGACTTAGCTCAGTCCCCAACTTCTGCAAGAGGCCTTTCTTGTCTCCCCCCACTACCTTACATTTACACGTGTGTGCATATATACATGTGTGTGGATATACATGCGTGTGTACTATATATGCACATATACTACACATATACCCAATGTATTGTGTATGTATGAGCACTGCATATACACATTCCAATGTGGGAGACAACATGCAAGCAACTACGAACATAGAAAGTATGTGTACATAGTGTGTATATATCTCTAGATACACAAATATGTTGTTAAGTTTTTCCAGTCATGTCCAACTTTCTGTGAGCCCATTGGGGGTTTTCTTGGCAGAGATACTGGAGGGGTTTACCATTTCCTTTTCCAGATCATTTTCCAGATGAGCAAACTGAGACAAACTGAGTCAAGATAAGACTTGCCCACATAGCTAGTAAGTGTCTGAGGTCGGATTTGAACTCAGGAAGATGAGTCTTTGTGACTCCAGGTGCTCTCCGCACCATGGCGCCACCTAGCTGCCCTACACACACACACACACACACACACACACTCACACTCTCACGCCTCGTATGTCTCCCACATTAGACCATAAGCTCCTTGAGGGCAGGGACCATGTTTTGTCTTTGTTTTTTGCTCCAACACTCAGTATAGTGACTAGAATATAGAGTTTAACGAATGCTTGCTCATTCGCTGACTGCCTACAGACCCTAAACAACATAATAAGATGTAGGTTCGTTAGCCTGAGCGCATTTCAAGCCCTCTGTAGCCGACTGGGATCCACCTCATCTCCTACTCTTCTTCCCTAAGGTCCGGCCAATCTGGGGGAGTAGCTGGATCTTATCCCTCCCTCTCCTACTACTGGCCGATAAGACGCAGAGTGAGCACCATCTGTTTTCCCTATGGGTCAAACCCCTTCTCTTCTTTCCTGGCCCGACTCTAGCACCCCCTCCAGCGAGAAGCCTTCTCTCCCAGCTGAAAATGGCACATCTTTCCCACTTCAGATTTTCTAAAAGCACTTTGGAAAAACTTCCCTGAGGGCTGTTGAGAAGAAAGCACGTGATGGTATGAACCCTACAATGCTAGAGAAGTGGGCTCTCTTTTCCTGACTCGTCTGCCTTTCTCCTGGTCCCTGTGCTATTCTGCCTTACACACTTATTTGTGTTCATGTCTTGTGTTCCCTCCCCGCCTCAGTAAAATTATAAACTCCTTGGGAGGGAGGATTCTGTCTTATTTCATCTTTACGTCTTCAGTCTAGTCCCTTGTATCTGGTAAGTGCTTCATACGGTTCAGTGGACAGAGTGAGAGGCTTGGAGTGAGGAAGAGCCAAGTTCAAATTCTGCCTCAGATACTTACAAGTATCTGCTGTACAATCCTGGGCGAGTCACTTAACCTCTCTGTGACTCAGTTTCTTTATCTGTAACATGGGAGCCCCTACTTCATGGGTTTCAGTGACTATCAAATGAGTTAACATGTAAAGTGCTTTGCAAACCTTAAAGCGCTGGAGAAATGCTAGCTGTTATTGATAATGATCATAAATTGCGGAGCACTCTGCATTTTATTTAATCCTTCCAATGGCCCTGTGAAGGAGGCGCTGCAAGTATTATTATCCCATTTTACAGGTGAGGACACTGAGGCTCAGAGAAGTTAAGTAACCCCGTCATGATCTCAGAACTCGGCAGGGATCTGAACTCAGGTCTACCTTCCTACAAGTCCTTCACCATATCTATTACACTTTGTTGTTCAGTCGTGCCCCACTCTTTGTGATCCCATTTGGGGTTTTCTTGGCAAAGATACTGGAGTGATTTGCCATTTCCTTCTCCAGCTCATTTTACAGATGAGGAAACTGAGGCACACAGGGTGAAGTAACTTGCCCAGGGTCACATAGCCAGCAAGTGTCTGAGGCCAGATTTGAGATCAGGATGAGGAGTCTTTCTGACTTCAGGCCTGGCACTCTATCCATGGCACCACTTAGCTGCCCTATCACCATACTGGCTCGATCAGCATCCACCAAATTGTATTTTACTGAATCAAAGAGAGGCATTTTCGACCTCCCCAATATCCACCGGTGAAGGCCAAGGAGAGAGAGCCCACCAGGAGACTCCAAGTAGGCATTTCATAGCAAACTGAGGTTCCCCTGAGAATAGGGAGGAAGGAGCGATTTGGGAAGTCTCAAGCGGGCTGTACAGGTTTGGCTCTGGTCACCAGTAGCAGTGGAAATCCTCCCTCCTCCCAGATATCCCTACCCAGGAGGGGCATCGGTTAGACTAATGAAGCTCCCTTGAGGGAGAAGACCCTACCGTGTGTCTGTCGGGGAGCAGCAAGACTTACCCAACTCACAGCTGCTGGTGGCTGAGATCCAATCTCTTGGCAGGCATCCATCCCTTACTCCACCTGTTGGATTTTTTTCCTTCTCAGTTTGAAATATTCATTAAGCTTATCAAAGACCACTGGGGCCTTTTGAAATTTTCTCCTAGATCTCCATACATTGCCAAAGCTCCCCTTTCTCCTGGGTATGTGTTGGAGGCCGATTTTCTGGCCCAGGGCATGTTCTCTGGGACAGAGATCATACAAAAAGCATGGAGACAGCATTCTGCCTTCATGCTGGAGCTCATGAAGGAATAGGGGTGGGATGGAGACAGAGAAGCCAAGTCTATGGTGCAGCCAGGAAGGCGGCACAGCTGGGTAGCAGGCCACTTGATTCCTGGCAGAGATTAGGCTTCCTGGAAATCATCATCATCGTGCAATTCAATAGGCATTTATTAAGCACCTACTATGTGCAAAGCACTGTGGTATGCACTGGGGATAGAAAGATAAAACAAAACCAGTAACTGCCCCCTACAGCCTACACTCTGGAGGGGGGGGTGCGGGGGTGTCCAGCATGTAAATAGATAAATGTCAACATTATCATTTGAGGAAGAGGAAGAGAGGGCTGATGAGCAGGCGTTTCAGGAAAGGCTTCCAGTAGGAGGTTGTGCCTGAGACAATCCTGACAGCAATCTCGGGGTTCTAAGAAGTCTGGGCACATTCCAAGAATGATGGGCAATCAAGAAAAGGCACATAGTTGGGAGCTATAATATAGAGTTTGGTGCCTGGGGTAGAGAGACCTGACACAGGGTGCATGGAAGGGGATCACACAGCCTAGGAGGCCAGGCTGGATCCAGACTGTGAAGGGATTTAAATGCCAACCTGGGCTTTACTTTATTCTACGGACAATAGGGAACAATTTCTCACCCCTTAATGCTCTCAGCATCACCTAATCTCCCATAGCAAAGGTGTCTTCTCAGTCTGCACTTACCGGCAGCGATCAGAGGGAAAACGGAGGGTAAAAAATGAGCACAAGGTGGCATCGTCCTTCCCCACTCTTCCCCTTCTCCTCAATTCGTTTTTGCTTTGACTTTCTATCCCCAGAGCCTACCCAGTGCCAGGCACACAGTAAGTGCTTAATAAATGTTTACTTTGATTGACCAATTGAATGGTAGGGTAATAAAGTGCTAGAATTCAAAGGGGCTGGTTCAACCATTACTCTAAACATCATTGTCCCTGGCTGCCTGGTCCGTTCACTTGGCAAAGAGATTGAAAATGTGCTGAGCTTTTCCAGCCTTCTTATTATGGGGCCTTTTACATCAGTTCAATTTCTCTTAGAAAGGATGAGAGTTAAGACCCTTTACTTCTGTGCTTTCCCCATTTTTAATACTTGACAGCTTATTTTTTCTTGAATTGGGTTGGAGTTGCTGTAATCACACCTGGCATCTTCATATCTCTGTTGCTGTTGTTTTCAGTCCTGTCTGACTCTTCATGACCCCATTTGGGGTCTTCTTGGCTGAGATACTGGAGTGGTTTGCCATTTCCTTCTCTAGCTCATTTTACAGATGAGGAAACTGAGGCAAACAGGGTTAAGTGAGCTGCCCAGGGTCACACTGCTAGGAAGTGTCTGAGGCCAGATTTGAACTCAGGAAGATGAGTCTTCCTGACTCCAGGCCTGGGACTCTATCCACTGAGCCACCTAGTAATTTGATGCTTATGCTTGTTTTTGCTCTAACTACAGAAGGATCTGACCGCATGTAGACAGCACATTCTGCACTGACTGTTATGTCTGAAATCAATCGTTTCCTGTCCATTGAGATATAACTGGCTCCAGCTTTCAGGATGCCTTTTGGTGCTCCCCATATCTAATAACTTTATATTCTTTTCTTGAAGAAGAAACCATTAGAGCTGTGTGGGTATGAAGCTTTTCAGGGGTCCACGACTCCAATGGCCTTGTTCGTTTCTTGATCCCAAACATGATTTTCACGGTGTCCACTTTCACAATGAAATCACTACATATAAAGGCATATGTTAATTTATTTTGGAAGATCTTGTCAAATTCTTTACTCTCCATTATGGATGGAGGGTAACACACAAACACAAACACATTACGTGTCAGACAGCTGCCATTATCTTCAGGGTCCACAGGATGATAACAGGTAGCTAACATTTATGTAATCTTTGAAGATTTACACAGACTATCTCATTGGACCCTCACCACACCCATGTGAGGAGGTAGGCTCTATGATGCCCATTTTATAGATGAGGAAACTGAGGCTGACCCAAGGTCATACAACCATTAAGTGTCTGAGGCAAGATTTTAAAAATCAGGGTCAGAGACTCTCTAGTGTCTCTCACTTAAAAAAAAAAAACTAAGGCCCAACAAGGTTAAACGACTTGTCCAAAGTCACTGGAAGTTTGTGTTCAGAGTGGGATTTGAACCCAGTTCCTCTGACTCCAGATCTTCTGCTCTTTCTCAGATATCCCTCTGGTGATTTGTTTAATTGTGCTCACCAGCACTGCAAAGTGGAATGACAGAGTGGATAGAGACATGGCGAATCCAAGTTGTGACACTCCTTCATTTGCCTTTGTGAGAAGAGTCACCTTTCCACTGAGCTGAAACTTCCTATCTTCTTGTTTCATCTGTTGCCATAATGTCAATATGGATGAGATTCTGCCATCAGACAGTGGACTTCAAATGCCATCGTGTGCAGAATATTCAAAACTTATATGATTATTCGTACCTTTTCAGGCCCATTTTCTCCACTCTGGCACTTTCACTGGGGAAACAAGATGGCACCTCTCGGGGCTGAGGGTAGCAGTGAGTTTTTACCTATTTCCTAGTCTGTCAGGCCAACAACATTTATCACCTGGGGGGCCGGCCTTCCAAAGAGCCTTGCTGGGCTTAGCTGGGCTGCTCCTGGGGCAGCAGACCAGCCTTTACTCAAGGCCTTTCCATCTTGGTAGCCCTTGTAAGAGCTCCTGAGAGGTGAGTACAGGGCATCCCTTCAAGCAGCCACGGTTTCCCTGGGCCTGTCGTTAGTCATTCCGAGTGCCTGAGAGAGGAGTCTCTGACTTCTCCCACTCTGACTTTTTGTACCTAGATTATTGAGAGAGGCCTTAGAATGTGGCTCCTAACACACATACTATCTCATGCAGCAGTTATGGTGTTACTAGTAGTGTTCTCCTCCATCCTTAGGATTTGATTTGGTGAGTCTCAGAGAAGGGTGAAAAAATGCTACATTGATCAGGCTGGGAATGCAGTCAGTCGGAATCAAATCGGTCAGAATTCCTCCAAAGAAATGGTCCTTATTTTCTGTCCATTTTTTCTATGATTATATATAAATGAATACTGTGTGTTTATATATATATGTATATATGAATTATCCATATACTACACATATTAAAAAGAGGAAATATGTCATTGGACAGAGAGCTAGACTCAGATCCAGGTTCAAGTCTTGCCTTTGATTGAAACTACAACTCAAGTACAATATTCTCTCTGTGGCCTTGGGAATCACTTGCTTTCACCTTGCCCTAATAACTATAAAGGCACAAATATAAAAATGGATCCCCATACATAGTCCTGGAGTGAGTTTGCAAACTGAGAGCTCCCTATGCTGATGAATTATCAGGTCCAGAGCAAAACAAAAACAAAGTGACAATGACAACATATACCCCACACATACTGTGTATGTACATAGAAATCCTCAAGTCTCATAAAGGAAGTAGTCAGTGGCTGGCCTCTTCTCTTTACCAGCTAGCAATGTATGGGATCATTCAAGGCTGTTTCTCTCGGAGCGAGGGTATGACATGATTAAAAGAATGAAAAAGGAAGATGACTCTTCCTTTAGAAAAATCTTCAGGATGGATTGGAGGAGGGAGAGAGGGGGATCTGGGAGATGTTCTGGGAGGCCACTGCATGAACCTAGAGATGTGTGATATGGACAAGCGCCTGAATGGTTCTGTGCCCTAGTTTCCTCATCTGTAAAAAGGGGGAAATAAGAGGTATCCTATTGACTTCCTAGAGTTACTATGAACATCAAATAAGATTTTATATATATATATATATATATATATATATATAATCTATCTCTATATATGGAGGGAGAAAGGAAGAGAAAGAGAGAGAGAGAGAGAGAGAGAGAGAGAGAGAGAGAGAGAGAGAGAGAAAATAAGCATATACATTGTTATAAAATTTTATCTAAAACAAATATGCTGGTTATAATGGACATTAAATAAATGATTAACTAACAATACTGTTTCCTCTAAGAATTTATACAAGGATTCATAGAAGTGATTTGAATGACCTATGTCACTTTAAAATAAAAATTTGTTCAAGGAGTTACAGTGGATACTTTTTCTTTATATAAATTGCTTCCCAGAAAACAGAGATATTGGTCATTCTACTATGTGTGTGAGTGCATAGATGTGTGCGTACAAAATGTCCCATCATAAGATATGCATATTTGAAGTTGTCACTCAGGAATTCAGTTGTGAGGGCTTAGAGAGAGAAGGGTCTGGCACTGCTGTCTTAAGCAAAGTTGATTGGGCTATAGAAATTGTACCCAATTATTTTAAGAGACGTGGTCCTGTTTATCTTCTTCTTCCTTTGCTCTTCCCTCTCCCCTCAAATAAAATAAAAGCTATAAAGAGGAAAAGAAGTTATGAAAGGAGATCCTGAGAGATGGCAGTTAAAGTGAAGATGGTACAGGGAAGGGAGGAACAGTCTGGTGGTGGCTTTGTTCTAGTTGGGTATAGACATTGCAGGCGGAGATGGGGGTGGCACAGCTAGGTGGTACAGTGGATAGAACACCCAGCCTGGAGTCAAGAAGACCTGAATTCAAATTTGGTCTCAGATACTCATTAGCTGTGTGACCCTGGGCAAGTCACTTAACCCTGTTTGCCTCAGTTTCCTCATCTGCAAAATGAACTAGAGAAGGAAATGCCAAAACCATTCCAGTATCATTGCCAGGGGAAAAAAAAACCAAATGGAGTCATGAAGAGTTAGACACAGCTGAAATGACTGAACAACAAGACAAAGGCTAAGTTTGTTCAATTAGCCTCTCAGCTTTTGAAATGCCATCAACTCTCAAGAACCTTTTCCTACTTCCTCCTCTCCCTCTAGCTGCCTCCCTGAGGCGCTGCCCGCAAAGGGTCATGCTGCAGAAGGTGTGAGGAAGGATACCTGAGCTTAGTCATGAAATGTAGATTGTCCAAAACCAGGGCACTGCTTGTACTTCTCAATGTTAGACCTCGAAACCCCAGGAGTGCCCAGTCAGCTGACCAAAGGGTATTTATGGCACAAATGCATAAAATATGTATTCAATTAAAAAATGGACACCGTTTCAAGGACGAGGCTTTCTAAGTTTCTTGATGGTTGGGCAGGGGAGTAATTCATGCTTTGTCTGGTTTTGCATGTTATACGTGGCTATTTACTTTAGTGTTCAATTGGAGTGTGCTGCATAGCAACCCCTCCATTATTTATGCTCCTTCTGAGATACAGAGCCCTTCCTGAGGAAACCCGCAGAGTCACAAATGTGGCAGGAGCGTTTGTACTGCTGCCGAGACAAAAGGAAGTGCAGGGATGGGTTCCACAGGACAACGAGATGGAAAAGAGTCAGTGTTACCTTGAAAATGATGAGTAAGGAACAAGGCCAGATCCTCGTAATGGATGGGTAGAAAGGCAAAATCCTTGCTCCAGATTGGAATCAGTTAGGCTTGGATTTCATGTTTCTGTATTTTTTGGTCATTCTTTCCATCCTTCCCCCTCTCCTTCTTCCTCCTCTCTCTCCTTCCCCCTTCCCCTCCCTCTTTCTCTCTACTTCCCTTTTTCCTTCTCTCTCCTCCCTCCTTTTCTTTCCTTCCTCTCTCTTTCTTCTTCCCTCTTACTCTCTCCTTCCCTCTCTCTCTCTGTCTCTCTCTTCCTCTCTCTCTCTCCTTCTCTCTCTCTCTCTCTCTCTCTCTCTCTCTCTCTCTCTCTCTCTCTCCCTCCCTCCCTCTCTCCTTCCCTCCCTCTCTTTCTTCCTCCTTCTCTGTCCTTCTCTCTCTCTCCCTCCCTCTCCTCCCTCTCTGCCTGTCTCTCCCGCTCTCCTTCACTTTCTCTTCTTCCTTCTCTCTTTCTCTCCCCCTCTGTCTTTCCCTCCCTTCCCCCCCTCACATCTCAGTTCTTCCATTACTCGCCACAAGATCTTGGACAGGTAACTTTAATAACTCTTCCTCCCTCAATTTCTTACTCCATGTAAAAAGGGGACTGGCTGATGATGGCCTAGTTCTGAGAGCTTGTACTGTCTTCTGCCAAGCTATGGGAATGCTTGGGGAGCCTGCTTCTGTTAGGGCATGCTGACATGGAATGGAAGGACCCTACCTGTATTCAGGGCATCCACAGGTATTCTGTGACTATATAATATATAGAAGAGCCTTTTGGCTATTTGCTGAGCCATAAGTAAGGATGCATACAGAAGGCTCCAATAGAGAAGCTCACTTTTTTTTCCTTTCTGCTGGCCATGAGGTTCAAGCATGACTCTCTGAGCTCCAAAGGGCTAGCAGGGGATACACATGTTTAGGATGGGACTGCCTCCCTTCCTTAGTGCAGGGCCTTGGGAGATCTCCAAAGGTCAGAGTTGCTAGTAGAGGTCTAGTGATGACAGAGACTGCTGTAGTCACAGCAGCGGAACTGGGTGAGATACCAGTGCAGCTGTGAGCAGCTACCTGCTTGACCCAGCCCAGCGGAGGGTTGACCCTGAAGCCAACATGCTGTGTCCTACAATCTAGGGGGAGACTACACCTACTGTCAATGCCATGTTCACAAGGGATCTTAGTGGATAAATGTTTTAATGTAAAGCCCACTGCCCTTAAGAACCAAGGCCATTTAGGGAAGAATATAGCTTGGTTCTGGGGGATGTGTTTGTACTTCTAATGTTGCTAAATCCTTTCAGTAAATTACCCTTTGTAGAAGCTAATTTATGTAAACTGTTTATCAATATTAAGGAGATATCAACTGGTTAAATTGTTAGTCAAAGAATTAATCACTGGTTTCAAAGATACTGAGGAAATATTGGGTGGTGACTGATAGTGGGAAAAGCATACCAGAAGGAGGCCCGAGCTGATAGCATTAGATAATAACGTCTGTCTCTCAGGGGTAACCCTTCGAACCTGGTGGGGGGGGTGGCCAGCCAAATTCTGGGGACCTTGGTTAGTGTGCAAGTAGGTTGGGAGAGCAAGTCCAGAATCTGGCTATCTCTGTAAAATAAGGGATTTGGACCTGATTTATTAGGTTCTCTTTTAGCTCTGAAGTCTATTATCCCTTTTCTCCCCTTGTTACCTCTCTCTTCTGCTCTTCCCACATCACATTCCATTCCTCTCTCCCACTTTCTTATTGGGAGAAATCTGGACATATGCATCTATCATACTCTAAGGTTATTTGTCCTAGAACTTTCTACCTATGATCATGGATATATAGTTGGGAGAATCTGTCTACTTTGCCCACCTCATTTTACAAATGGGGAACTGAGGCCCAGTGAAGTGAGCTGCCCACAGTCATAGACAATAAGTAGCAGAAATAGGATCTGAACCCACATCCTCTGATTCCCAATCCAGCCTTCTTTCCCACTGCATCAGACTCTCTATTGGTTGACTCCCAATGAAAAACACCAGAGTTCCTTCTCTGTTTTATAGAAAAGGTCCACTGTCCTCTAGGATATCATGGACTTTTGAGGCGATGCCCATTAACTAGGGAATGACTGAACAAGTTGTGGTGTATGATTCTGATGGAATACTATTGTGCTGTAAGATACGATGAGCAGCATGGTTGCAGGAAAGGGAAGACTTACATGAACTCATGCTGAATGAAACGAGCAGAACCAAGAGAACATTGTACACAGTAACAACAATATTGTGTGATGATCACCTGTGAAGGACTTATCTGTTCTGCTCAGTACGATGATCCAAATCAATTCCAAAGGACCCGTGATGAAAAATAGCATCCACCTCCAGACAGAGAGCTGATGAACTTTTTTCCCGCCTTGTTTTTATTGCTCTTTTCCCTCACAACATGGCTAATATGGAAATATGTTCTGCATATATAAATGAATGAAATGATGTATAAATAAACAATGATAACAAAACCCAGAAGCATTGGAAAAGCACTTAGTAGACATAGATGTTCAGGAAAAGATGGTTGAGTTGATTTCCTTGTTCAGCCAGTATTCTTTCTTCCTGACCGTGCTGCAGACTAAGTGGGGAAGCTGACACCTTAATCTCCCATAAAAAGCAAAATCAGTTTGTACATTAACCCTTTCAACTCTTCATGCTTTGGAATTCACCTCATCGCCCTCCTATGGTTGGACAGAAATATACTTGGCAATGCGGGGTATGAGTGTTTGCCAAACATCTGCAGTACATTCAACAGCCGTTAACATGCCACATTTTTAAAAAGTTCATTCTGGGACCTCTATAATCACTCTGAAAACTTCATCAAACTCTAAATAGAGAAAGTCCCCAAAGGGAAAGGGCATAACTTTTGAAATGACCCAGGGGTTTGGTTTCTAATATATACAGCTACGGGGAGACTTGCTAAGGCGATGTTATGGATAGCAAATAGTTCTGCTCTAGTCTGTTTGGTCTTGTTCCTAGAATGACAACAACAAAAGGACAAACAACAAAATGCTGTAAGTTAATGTAAGTAAAATTCAGGAACAAGAGGTCGATCTATAGTTGCATCAAACAAAGTAGACCGTTTCTGGTCCAAAGGCTGGAGGCCATACCCAGAGAGGCAAAATAGGAAAAGTGAATTACAATTGGCATGAACATAGCCCATTACTGACTCCATCTTTCTGCCACATAAACAGATAGGAGAGTAAGAGCAAGTTTTAGAACTGATTCTCCCACCAATTTTCCCACCAAGTCAAGAGGTGGTTTCATTAATGCCAACTTTCAATTGTTTATAAACAGACAAATGTGATTCTGTCTGTGTGGGAGGAGGGGGGCTCATACAACTTTTATTTAATAACTTAATAATAAAAGAGTAAATGAGCTCATAGAATTTGAGAGTTGGGAGGGATCTTAACAGCCATCTGGTTCCACCCATAAATGAAAGGAGTTGCCACCATCACATACCCAACAAGTGGCCCTCTCACCTCTTTTGAAAGAGCTCCAAGGAGGGGGATTCCACCATATTTCAAGGCATCATGTCTCATTTCTGGGCAGCTCTAGTTGTTAGATGTTTTCCTGATAGCAAACCTAAATTTTCTGCTTTACGAGTTACATTCATTGCTTCTGGCACTACCTAACCCCTCCTCCACGTGACAATCCTTCAAATACTATCACATCCCATCCCCACAGCTGAGTCTTCCCTTCTTCAGGATAAACACTTCCATTTCCTTCAACTGAAACTCATGTGATATGAACTCAAGGCTCTTTGGTACCTTGCTTGCTCTCTTCTGCACAATCTCTAGCTCACAATGAATATCTTAAACTGTGGTGCCCAGAATGGAACACAATGCTACAGATGAGATCTGAGACAGGCAGAGTACGATGGGACTATCACATCCAATAGTATATTGGACCCAACTCATAGGAGGCTCAAGAGAACCACAGAGTCAGTTATTAAACATTTATGAGCACACCCCTAGGCACCCCTCTGTTCCTGAAAACTCTTCCCCCCTTAGTGTAGCTCAAGATTATATTAGTTTTTTGGCTGCCACATCAACCTTCCAACTCCTATCGTGCTCAAGCTCTATTAAAACCCCCATACCTCTCTCATCTCTTCTTTTTTTGGAAATTGATATTTTGTGCCTATATGTAAAACTTTTCATTTATCCCTATTGAATTCCAACTTATTAAATGCAAACCAATTCTCTAGCCATGAAAGATTCTTTTGAAGCCTGACTCTATCTGTCCTGGCTTCCTTATCTTCCGATCTCTTCCATACCTTTATCTACATCACTGATCAAAATGTTAAATAGTACAAGCCCAAGCAGAGCACTCTGGTGATATTCCACAGGAGACCTCCTGCCACAATGATATTGAACAATTAACAGTTAGTCTGAGTTTGGCCGCGTAACCAGTCCTGGATCCATCTGTTGGTAATACTGTCTAACCCTTATTTCTCCATCCTCCCTACAAGAATAACAGGAGATACTTTATCAGTAGTTCTTCTCAAATCTAGCATATAACCTGAGAAATTAAAATAGCTGGACAAGTACCAGATTGGATCATAGATTTTTTGAGATGGACTGTAGATTTTGGAAGGGAATTTCGAAGTCATCCAGTCTAAAACCCACAATTTACAGAGAGGTTAAATTTCCCAATGTCATATATAGCTAGTAAGTGGAAGGATCTGAACCCAGGTCCTCAGTTTCCAAATCCAACACTCTTCCTACACCAAGCTCTATTAAAACACAAATACAAATAAATGTTTGAAAATCTCGATTGAGAAGGTGAGAGGGTAACATATTTAAGTTAATGTATCAAGGGAATGGGGAGGAAATGGATTTTTTTTAAGGCTCTCATATTTCAGAGCTGTCAGTCATAAAAGCCAAGAGTTTTCTTTCAGGGCTTTCTGAAGTTGGAAAGTATGAATTACATGTACTCATTAAAAACTTTTTTATGTTGAACTCAAAGAGTGAAATTAGAAGCTACATTAATGTTCCAGCCACGCAACAACTGGGCAACAGATGTCGGCGGCTTTATGGGGAAGAGATTACATGGTCCAGGCTGACCATTTACTGTATGTTTGCCTGGCAAAGAAGTAGTGGAACAAGCACATTGTCCAATTACAGAAAATGTGCCGCCTCTGAAAAGAGAGAAGGTTGCAAAACTGACTGTGGTCATTTCTGAGCTGCACATTTTTTTCCATTGAGCTGTTATTTCAGAGGGTTGGGTGGTTTGGGGTTGGTTGCCTTTTTTTCTTTTCTTTTTTTTTAGAGAATGAAGAGATGATCTTGCCCCAGTCCACAGAGCCAGAAAGCTGTCAAATGAAATCCCAGGGAAGACTAACATTCTTTCCAGTTTCCTTACTCACACGGTGGGTGAGTTTTCCAGAGATCCACATGTGAACTAGCTGGCATTTACATTAGAGCAGTTCCTCTTTCTTGCTGAGAACACTGGAATGCCCGAGCTGTTTTGCTTTCATGGACTTGATGATAGGATCATGGATTTTGAGCTGAAGGGTACCTGAGAGGTCATAGCTTCCAATCCTCTCCTTTTATGGATGAAGAAATTGAAGCACAAAGAAGTTTAGCAAGTTGCCTTGAGTCATATGGGTCACACACATGGTTCTAGTTTAGGCTCTGAGGTTCCGTGCTAGTTGCTGGAGATAACATGGTGGAAATTCATCCTTTCCTTAGAAATGGGGAGTGGCAAAAGGGGCTTTGGTGTTCTCTTCTCTTCAGTAGGTATGTTGTGGGCAGTCCTAGTGAGGTGAGCCAGCAGTGTTGCTTTGAAATATAATTTTCTTAAGCATGGTAGGAGCGCTTGAGTTCAATCCCTTCTCAGACGTAAGTCATATGATCTTGGACAAGTCACTTAACCTTCTTGTACTTGCAAAATGGGGGAGGGGTTGACTTGGAGGCCTCTAATGCCCTTTCTAGCCCTAAATCTATGATCCTAGGAGCACCCATCAACCCAGGAGAGTCCCAAGGTGCTAGATCTCTAGGCAGACTTCTCTGGCGGAGTTAAAGGCCTATTTTCTAGATAAAATAAATGTTGGCACATTCTGGAAAACTGAATAAATTGGAGGGTCCTGCACAGGCCACCAGCCAGAGCCTGAGTTTTCTGAGCCAGTTTCAGGAATACTTGTTTAAACCCAGTATCTCAAAGGGTCTCCTTCCTGCCCACAGCACACTAAATATAAACTGCTACGGCAGCTTTGTTGCTAACTTCCCTTCACCTCCATTCTTCAGAATGGCCTCAACCCTTCCTACCTTGCCACTATGCAGGGTATCAGGAACCTGACGAAGCACCAGGGCCACCATTTTGGTTTGTCACTGCTGCCCTCCCCTGACCTTTTCCCCCAAGCCACATTTCTTTGGGCTCCCTCCTGCTTTGCTTCAGATCCTCTGTCTTGGGACTCCTACCCATTTTTAGATTCTCTTTGCTTCTTAACTCCCAGATTTCAGCAAGAAGTACAAAGCACAGTGAACTCATTAAAGGTTTCTCTGCTTGATGAAGCGATCTAGCCTCAGACACTACCTAGGTGTTTATTTCTGGGCAAGTCACTTGCCTCAGTTTTCTCATCTGCAAAATGATAATTTATCTGCCTCCCGGGACTGTCAGGAGAACCGAGTGAGATGATATTCATGAAGTGCTCTACAAACCTTGAAGTGCTATATAAATGCCAACCATCATCATCATCATCTTCATCATCATAGTCACTGTCATAGATTCAGAGCTGTAAGGGACATTGTTGTTCTGTCTTTTTCAGTCATGTCTGACTCTTCATGACCCCTTTTAGGGTTTTCTTGGCAAAGATACTAGAGCAGTTTGCCATCTCCTTCTCCAGCTCATTTTACAGATGAGTAAACTGAGGCAGAGTTAAGTGACTTGCCCAGGGTCATAGAGCTATCAAGTGTCTGAGGCTGGATTTGAACCCAGGTATTTGATTCAGCATCAGCAAAAAGACCAAGAATTGCCAGCAGGGTAACCAAACAATAAGGTACACAAGTGCTATCTAAGCTGTAGCCAATGGCAGGTAGTCACTGAGCGTGGGCAGATGGACAAAGGAATCCTTTATACTTCATCTGAATGGCTGTTCCTAAACCAATGGTAGCAACGGCCTAAAAGACTTGGTGAAACTGGCCAAGGGAAAGAAGACAAGGCAAGTTGGCATGATGGACACAGACATGTTAATAAGCCTTGACACTTCCTATCTCAACCCCAGTCCGCCCTTAATTCCAGGTCAAAATGATTCTTCTTTTAACTACCCAGACCTGATTCTGAGGGTTCCTTCGGATTCTGATCACTGGATTTCTTTGATCAACTTCCTGCCACAAAGCCTAGGAAAAATCTAAAAGAAGCCTCTACTTACTCAATCCTTCTGCATGATCTCTGATTTTAGTTTCTCAAAAGCTTTAAGGCCTTTCATCTCCCTTTCCTCTCCCCCGTCTCCAAATGTCACTGCTTACCTGGCTGGTACAGACTTCAAGACCCCATTTTTAGAGGGACCCCATTGTCTTCTTAGACCTCATCTCAGGAGGATGAACACATTCACACACATTCAGTTAGCTAGGCATAACACCCCAAGAAAGCCAAAGAGAGAAAGAAAGGGCTGATATAAAACATGATATCCACAGCAACACTTTCTGTGGTCACTCAGAACTGGAAATAAAATGGCTGTCTGTGGATCAGAAAACTGATGAACAAATGAATGTAGTGGAATTTCATCGCGCTAAAAAGAAATTATGAATATGGGGACTTTAGAAAAACGTGGGAAGACTGAGCTGAATTGACACTGTGGGAAAATGGAAAGTCGTGTAATTGTAGTGGCCAGTCTTGGTACCAGAGATGAGGAAACATACCTTCTTCCTTTCCTTGGAGAGGAGTGGGACCAGGGCTGCAGAAAGTTGCATATGCTATCATACACGGTCATTGTGCAGGTTAGTTTTGCTCAGCTGTTTTTCTTTGTTACTAGCAGAGACTCACTAGGTGGGGGGAGTAGATACATATCCAGAAGTGGCCATGATATCAAAATACAGAGCAATAAAATTTGAATTAAAAAAAGATCTGTTGCTGTACTTCAAGCCTGACTGGGGTCACCCTTGATTCATGTGTGATTTAGGGAGGGTTTTTTATTTCCAAGTAGCATTTTGGGAGTCTCTTCTAAGCAAATTAAAGCACTAATTGATGATGCTAATGTGCTTCATTGTTGTAGGAAGATGACTATCCAGGTTTTGTTTCAGACACATCTTGTCATTAAACAAAGTTCCTTTTTATCTCTCTTGTTGGATTCTGCCAAAAAATCAGCTCTCCCCTGAAAGAAGAGAACACTCTAAATTCTCCTCCTTGATCCATGATTTTCATTTTGTCTTGGTGTCTTTAGTGCCTTGCACATAGTAGGCCTTTATTAAATGCTTGCTGGACTGGCTTAGATTGGATCTCCCCTACCTTTCAATGTTAAGAGAATATTTCATAGAGTAGGACAACAGGAGTTGATCAGCTCCTTCCAACAATTCTCTGCTCTAACAAGCTCCATTCAGGGAAGAGACCCTCAGGTCATTTCTCCAGAACTTTTGCACTTGGGAGCAGAGAGACCCTCTGTTGCTGTCCTTGGCTTATGCAGATATCTGTTGAGAAAGATGTGGAAGCATCTGGTGCTTTGATGTGTATTGCTCCCAGTTTTGTTGACTTTGTGGCTTCGAAGCCATATTCCATGCAAAGGAAATAGAAAGTTTTATATTATTAATTACTGACCTAATTGCATATGCAGATGGCACAGTGTCATGTTGAACATACAGCATTAAAAGGTCAATTAGTGCCCTATTTCAGGTTAACTGAATTAGTTCTTTTTTCTCTCTCATTTTCAATGAAACTTTTTAAGTTGTACTTTGGAGACAGCTCCAATTAATATCATCTAGTCAAGAGAATTAAATAGAATATTTAGAATCCAAGGAGACTAGAGCCACATCTGGAGGGGGGTGGGGTGGGATGAACAAGAAACTACACGTTTCTGTACTGCCTTTCCTTTCCTGATCATGCGGCGCATCTGAACCGATCCCAAAGAACTAGCTGAGACCCTGCAAGCTATGGAATGTGACCTGTGAAGGGAAGAAGCATTTTGGGGCTAGTGTTTCCTTTGAAAACATCCAACACCTCCTCCACAGTGTGGGCTTTCGGAAGGGGCCCCTCAGACAAGTGGAGATATAGAAGAGGGTCTTGAGTCTCCAAAATGTTCAGATTTGAGACTGCTGCCTTGACTACTGCCTCGCCCTCCCCAGAAAACAAACAAAGAAATCCTTCCCCAGACAGCCGCTTCATCCTTGGTCCCCAGTTCTGGCGGCATCCTCATCCAAGCCAATGTATTCTGATTTCCCAGACCTTTAGAATGGAAAAGGACCATGTGAAGTAGGAGAATTAGCAAATGACCAGATTCCTCCTTCCATTTCTTGGTAAAGAGATTATGGAGTAGAGGTAGAGAAGGAGAAATGTATCTTCAGATTTGGCTGATGTGTTGATTTGTTTTCCTGGACTGTACATATTTTTTACAAGGAAGGGCTTCTACTTGATGGAGTATGTGGTAGCATAGTAAAAACCTTCTTTTTCATTCAACTGAAAATATTAAGAATATTTTATCTTGTCTAAAACCTAGACTTTTTAGATTAAGTAATATTTGTAAAGTGTTTAGCTCAGTGCCTGGCACATAGTAGGCACTTAATAAATGTTCCCTTCTCCCCTTCCTTTTCTTTTCCTTCCCTTCTTTCTTTAGGAGAATATGTTGAAGATCAAGGACAAAAAAGATAAAACCGAACTTTTGTCCATCAATCAATCAATATTTATTAAGTACCTATCATTGGCTTCTGCACCCCATAGAATATGTGGGCTATTGATACATGTAAGGGCAGTCTCCTCTTTCCCCACCCACTGAGGTGTTTGGCGCCACGATAACCCACTCTTCTCCAGAATGGATTAGATCGTGAGCTTCTTGAGAGTAGGGCCTGTCTTCTGCATCTCTCTGTATTCCCAGTGCTTTGCACAGTGCCTGGTCCAGAGTAAATGCTTAATAAATGTTTATTGACTGACTAATTAAGACTTTTGTGCATGTCTCAGTTCATGTCTATGTTTGTAGCCACCTTGTGTATTGTATGTGATAAACCTTAAACTATCAATTTCCTCATAATTCAATTTCCATATCACTTATACCTGTTACCTTATCTCTACTCTAATTCAGGCAGCTATTCCTTCTCCCTTGAGTTACTGTAGTAGCCTTTTAGTGGTCTTCTGACCTCCAAACTCTCCCCTTTCCAAACCAACCTCCACACCACTTTCACAATAATCTTCCTAAGGCCTGGTCTACACTCCCTTGCTCAAAAAGTTTGTGGTGGATCCTGATTGCTTCTAGAATAGGTTACAAACTTCTTAGCTTGGTATGTAAGGGCCCTTCCCAATCTGGTTCCTTCTATTTTTCAGCATTATTTTACATTTTTCACCTTCATCCATTCTATGTTCCACCCAAACTCAACTACCAGCATTTCCCTGACCTTGCCGTGTCTCCCTACATTCATGCAGGTGAAATCCTCTATGCCCAGAATAGAGTCCACTTTCATCTCTACCTTCCAGAAACTACTTTTCCTTCAAGGGTCAGTCCAGGTGACTGAAGCCTTCCTTGATTTTCTCCTCTCCTCCATCCTGGAAAATGTCCTCTTCCTCCTCCAATTTTCCTAGATCACCTTGTGTGGATCTCTCCTTTGTTCCTGCCTACGTTATAATTATTTATGTACATGACATATCACTCCCAGTTAAATATAAGATTTTTGCAGGCAAAGGCTATATCACTGTTCATCTCTGTATCTTCCATACATAACAACAACGCCCCCATATTTTGGATGATGCTTAGTAAATTTTTGCTGAATTGAATTGAGAAGAATAGTTGGACTTTCCAAGGAAATTTCTGAAAGTTTGGTAAGAGTCTGTATATTCTAGAATCACAGAATTTTAGAGCTGGGAGGGTCTTTAAAGATTACCTAGTCAATTCTCATGACTATGAATGAAGAAACTGAGGTCCAGAGAGGTCTAGTTACTTCCAGGAGAAGGTAAGAATCAGTGTGGATTCTCCCTAGACCAATGACTTTCTATAAATCCTCTACTTTAATTATTCCTTTAATTATTTTTAGTATTGGTGATACCAACATTCTATTTCTGCTGTCCATCTGTGGTCTCTAATTCTGGATCACTTCTCTTTCCCACATTCCCCACCCCCAAATTAGGGGTTAAAGTATTCATTCATCTAAGTCTCAAAGCCACTCGTTAGGCCACTTCCTGGTATTAAACTGTTTGAAGACCAGATCTCTAAGGGAAACATATCCTCCAGATTCTATGAAAGGGCAAATCTCTCTGGATTTGTGAAACCTAGCTCAGGGTTGTGGATTTCCCATGAACACCTGCACTTTGAGTATACACACTAAAAATAAAGTGCATGCCAGTTTTACCAAATGTACCAGCTAACAAATTCTGGTGTTTGCAATAGTAGAACCCTCAGGAACCATAACTCATGGAGGGGGACAAAGTTTCTGATGGCTCATGAGAGTCAGTAACTAAAAGAAAGTAATGAGCTCCAGAAACAAAAGTTTTGTCTGCTTGTGAATGTCCTTTAAAAAGAATGAGAAAAACGCAGACTACTGAGGACATGGAAAAACAAGTCTTTCTAAATAAAATGCCCTCAACATTTTCCATAAAGAAGCAAGGAGGTCATTGTAAGGCTAGTTACCCAAATACGGATGCTGATTCTCCCAAGTCAGCAAAATATATAAATATAAAATTCATGTTTGGGAACAAAAATTTTCTCACTTTGTAGCCAAATAACCCTCTGCCAATGTAACCAGCCCCAAATTTCTTGAGTATGGGATTTTTTTTTCTGGAGTGAATGGCCAATGTCTGTTAAAACGGATTCGCTTCACTCCTGAGTTCCTGAAAACCAGGTTGAAGGAATTAGGATATTAGCTAACTAAATAAATTAAATGAAATTAATTTAATGAAATAATGAATTTAATGAATATGAAATAATGAAATAAATAATGAATTGAAATAAATAATGAAAATAATGAAATAAATTAAATGAACTTAATGAAATAAATATTAGGAAATGAAATGAATAATTCTAGATCTTTAGTTAGGGTCATCAGCAACAATTGCTGCCTTCCTACTCCACTGCTACATGTTGCTCTGCTTTCCTGATTGTGGTAACAACATGCCCTTTCCCCTTTCCTCCCTGGAGGTTGAAGGTGGTGGAAGAGGTGACCCAATCTTGTTGAAGTGAGGTGACTGGTTCTACCGACCCTGGGAGGACAGGCCAAGGGGAGCTTTGGGTGGTTACCCCTGCAGGGGCTGGGGAAGACTGTGTTCTCCAGCTGTCTCAAACTTGGGAGTATTCTGGAGAATTATTTTTGTCTCAGTTTCTCAAAACAATTTTCTTGCTCTGGGGTCTGCCTACTGTCCCCGTTTTCTAGACAGTCATTTAGCTGTATGGTTATCTCAGTTAAGACCACTGAATTTCTATGCATAGAAGTGCTATGATGGGCTGCTAATTTAAGTCCTTTCAAAATCAGTTTTCAGTGCTGCCTCTTCCCATGCTAGGATGGTTCTCAGTTGGCTGAATTCATTTTCCCACAAGTTATCTAAGTCTATCTATCAGGTCAGAGTCTCAGTAGCAACCAATTAATCAACAAGCATGTATTAATCATCTACTTTGTGCCAAGCACTGTTCTAGGCACTGGAGCTGCAAAGTTATAAATGAACAAGCCTTGTCCCTTAAGGAGCTTACATTCTTTAAGTCCAAAGTAGGACAAACGCCTCCCAGGGGATACATAAGACTATCCACTGGGCTATGGGAAGAAAAATTAGAATTTCTATCTACATTTAGCTTTATTAATATTAACTACAGAAATTTCTTTTATTAAATAATTTTTACTAAAGAAATTAAGATTTACTAATATTTATTATATGAATTAATGCTGGCCCCCTCCTTTGGTCTGATTGTCATACTATCATGAAACCAAGGTATTCCAAAGGGAAACTAGAATTTCCATCATATTGAGAAGTTAACAGTGGCACCCTCACCCATTTGTTTGCTTTTAGCATGTCACAGTATATTGCACATGCTCCCATGAAGTCGGTTTATGGTTTTCATTTTAACCGAGTTTTCAACCTACCTAAAATTCTTCCACATGGAAAATTTCAATGGGTTTTGAACCCATTTGTTCAACATAAAAATATGAGACCTTCTTAGTACTTTAAATGATCGATTGACATCAAAGAAGATGGAAATTTACTAACAAAATTTCAATAGAAATCTTTGTATAATTGGTGGATAGGACTGAAAAATGAGCATCATGATTAAGTATAACTGACCATTGGGGTCTGCAGATCTTTGTGAGGCATCTTTTCAGATGTAACAGCTTTTTAAAAAAATACCAAAATAAACTGAACTTAGAACCAGTCCTTGAAATTGTTATATCAAAAAATGTTAAACCAAAAATGTCAACTGTGACAATGTATATTCAATTACATGGGTCTCTCTAAAAAATTTTTATTAGTAATGTGTTTTCTTCTATTAATAATTAAAACATAATAGTTTTTAAAATTTTTGTCAATTTCATCTTATTTCATTCCTTTTTATGTCTTTTCATGGCATTATGATGGGGATAAAAAAAAGACAAAAATGAGACAGTCCTGGCCCTCAAGAGGCTTATAGTCTATTGTGTACAGATACAGCATGCTCATGTGTATGTAAATACACAATATACACAATACAAAAGAAAAACTACTAAATTGACTCTAAAAGGCACTAAAAGAAATCCAAATGCCGTGTAGTTACAATAATCAACCCTAGTACTGGGAGACTCTGCCAACTGAGGAAATCCTATAGAAGGTGGCATCATCTCAGAAGAGAGCATGCAAAGGTGAGGAGGAATAGTAATCCAGGCACAGAGAACAGTTTGTGCAAAGATCCAGGAGGGAGATGGAAACAAGTAAATCTGTATGGCCAGAGTATAGATCACATGATGGAGTAATAATGTGACACCAATCTGTAGAGATTGGGTTAAGCCTGACTGTGAAAAGGCTTTAAAGGCCAGACAGAGATAGTTCATCTTGGAAGCAATAGGGAACCATCGAAATTTCTTTAAATGGTGGAGTACCATTGTCAGTGGAATCGTTTGGCAGCCAGGGGATGCAACCTGTTGTCTAGATAGTGGGAGCAAGGGAAACCAGGAACCTGAACCTTATTCTGTAATCAGAAGTATCCTCAGAAAAATCTTCCTTCCTTCCCTGTGTCTTCCTTCTCAACATCAACTCAGCAGTCAGATTATAAAGAAATTGAAGGTGAGCCATAGACAATCCCCCAGAGGTGCCATCACTAAAGGCTGCCAAGTTGTTGCATTATTGATGACAACTCTTGAATGCAATCATCCAACTTATGAGATCTAGGCCATCGCCTACTTCCGGGTCTGTAATGTTGGAATGAAGTCAAAAGTTCAACCCAACTTGCTAGTCCCTAGAGAAATTTACCAACAAGGACCAGTTTATGATGATAATAAAATAGGAGTTTTATATCTTTTTTGCTCCAGGAACTTAGTATGTTACAGACATGATCTCATTCATTCTCACATCATATTCATGTGGTAGTGATGGTAGGAGGGGTAGGTGTAATATTTCATTATTTTCATTTTATTGCTACCTATCTCCCAGGAATAAGATAGATTCTGAGGTACTCTTCAGGAAGGAAGACTCCCTTTTCTCATAGAAGAGACCTCCACTCTGCAGGGGAAACTCCCATCTTTTACATAGGGGAAGGACATGTACTTAGTGACACAGATCCAATGGGACTTGCCCGTTGGCCCAGAGGAAAGAAGTGAACCTCACATCCCAGAAGGGGCTGATGTACTTGTGTTGGGGCACTGGCAGACTTGTTAGTTACTCCTGTTTTACTAATAGTGAATATCAAGGGACAAAAGCAGACACTCCTAAAGTTCCTCATTGAGCCAGAGGCTTCCATACTACAGAGGAACCATGAATCAGTTGAGGTGCTGCTCTTGCTTCTAACCGGATAATGAAGGTGGAAGTGGAAAATCAGAACTTGGGTCTTCTGGTGATATGGTACAAAAGAAAGAGTGTCTGGATCTAAACAAGAACACCAACAATGTTGATGGAAAGGACAAAATTATGGACCGAATGGTATGTATAATGACCAAATATGACCCTGAGGAAGAAATATAAGAATGTACTCCCCTCCCTTCCTTGTAGAGGCGGCAGACTGGGTATGAAACATGGCACATAGGGTCAGCCTTGCTTGATGTGTTGTTTAATTTTGTTAGTCTGCCTTTTCCCTTTCTTTTTTGTTCTTTTTTATAAGGAATGCCTCTCTAAATGGCAGCATGAGAAGGAATAAATTGGTAAATGTCAAAACAGATGATATTAGTATTTTTTAAAAAAGCACTGGACTAGGAATCATGAGATCCTCATTCTAGTTTGGATCATGACATTAACCAGTTAGGTAACTGCAATGTTAATCAGCAAAAAATAAGTCTGGCCTTGGTTTGAAAGGGGCAGGTAAAGTGGGATCTTTTGCCTTGAAGTATTTCTCAGCAATAAGACAATGGAGAGTCATTGAATTGTATGTGATGTGGTGATGGTGGTTGGAGCTTTCCCACATTGATTTCCCACACCCTAAATGGTGAGCCTTGAGCCCACAGGGCCCTGAGATGGGTATATAAGATCTGAGATTGGCGTTTTGTTTTGGGGGTATACTCATTGAAAAAATGTGGGTGACGAGACTCTGGGCAAGCTGTTGAACCCGCACCCACACCCCCTCCCTGGCTTTGTAACCCAGAGAGGTAGATGTTGGTGTTTCTCTGGTAAGGTCTGTCTGCTGATGTTTGTAATTTCTGTATTTGCCCTGTAGTTCAGGGGTATGATTTTTCCCCCTGAATGATATATGTATGTTTGATTAAACTGAGATTAACCCCTTAAAGTTGCTTTCCTTAGAAAAGCAGATCAGATAACCTGTGCTGGCAGCCTTCTGTGTGCTCTTTTTGTTGCTCTTACCCAGCCACAGTAGCTGCCAGCCACAGTATTGTTAACAGTTACTTTGGGCAAATCAGTTAATATCTCTGGATTTCAGTTTCTTCGTCAGCAAAATGGGGATAAGACGACCCACATAATATACCCAAGCTCTGGGACTGTGGGAGGATAGATAATATAGTTTATTCACTCGGAAAGCATTTCTTGAGCACCCACTGTGCATCAGATGACCCTGTGTTTGGCCTGGGGATACAGAGACAAAAACCATATAGTCTTTGTCCTCAAAGAACCTACATTCAACAGGGGAAGCAACATGTTAACTATTCTGAAAGGCGTAAAGTGTTCTATAAACATGTGGTATTATTATGATGGTTTCTCAGCCCACTAACTCACCCAGCTTTTCCTTCTACCACTGTATAGCCAAATGAGGTAACCCTCACCTCCATTCCACCTGCTCAGCCTTCCCTCACTCCCTCTCTTCCCCATCTCCCAAACATGCACACAGAACAACTGCAACTGAGATCATCACCCACTTAAGTCCAAGTCCAAGTGGCCACTGGCCAAGGTCTGCATCATGGCTTCCATAAGCATTCCTGGGGCGGCGGTAAGAAGCATCTTGATGGAGCTCCTTGATGTAGACCAGATGCTGAGTGAATGTTCCCTAAAGTTACTCCTGAGGCAGTTGGAATATTGGGCCCCACCAGCCTTCCATGGCCCCCCTGCCAGGCCACCTTGGGCACCCTGGGGAGGGTGCCAGGGATGCTTGGAGATCCTGTTTCCTCTGCAGCTTCTGCTGTTTCTTGGCTCTGCTAATCGTTTGATCTCAGTTTAGTCGCTTGCTCTTATAAACAACAGCAGGGGGGAAAATGGAAAATTTGTGGAAAGCAGCAACCGAGAATTAGGTCACACTGAGAAATTCTCAACCATCAGCAAAGCTCTTGTTTGGCTTGATTAATTCAGTGACCCCTGACCACAAGCTAAACCTCGAATCTGCCGGCAGAGGATGAAAGAGTCGAGAGCTGAATGGATAAAGAAGCTGGCAAGGTCAAGGTGGAAAGACTGGACCAGCCCAGGAAGACTGCCTTGGAAGAACCACTTTGTGTTCCAATGCACATGGCCATTCCTGCAGCTGCTGGAATATCAGGCATGTTCCTATTCTTTGGGATCTAGATGCTTTGATTCTGAAGCCAGCTAATGTTCTTAGCCCCATCCGGCACCTGACTTTTCTGCTCGTAGATCATCCAAGCAAGGAAGTGGATTGAGACACGACTGCCCATCTTTGTCAATGTCATCACGTGGTCTGAGGGAAGGCATTATTTTTGAAGGAGAAGGAGGGCTGTGCCATCTCTTGGATTTGCCCTGGAAAGTCTACCTCTGATAAGGAAGTTGAATCTTCCACCCTGGCTCTAAGACTTTAAGCCACTTACTGGACTATTTTTACAATAAAGCCCATCTCTCTGTAGGTGGTCACTAACAGGCAGAGCACGATTACATTTTGCAGCAATGGAATGGATTCTTAATTGGGTTTATAAAAATTGGATGAAAATGAAGTCAGGAGTGTCCCTTTGATACTAATTCAAAGGTTGTTACCTCTGCACAGGACCTAGCGACTAGACGGTATGTAGGGCAGCAGACCCACAGGCTTTCAGAGCAGTGGCACTAGGGGTTACCAAGGGGAGGGGCTTGGTATTACACATTCAGGGCATAGAATGTCCACCCGTCTCTTAGCAGCTGAGGATTTGGAAGGGAAGAGGATTAAGAAGAGGAATTTGGATTAAAGGTATCAGGGAAACATCCTGACTGCACAAAGACAGGTTAGTGCCTGATATCAGCAGAGCAGGACTACCCGTAGAACACTTGGCTATTTGTCCAGGGCAGCTAGGCAGTGCAGTGAATAGAGTGCCAAGCCTGGAGTCAGGAAGACCTGAGTTCAAATCTGACCTAGACACTACTTAGAAAGATCCTAAAATATTGAAGAACTATGTAAATGTGAGCTATTGTTATTATTCAGACTGAATCTATCTATTTGAGATTAATCAATAAGCATTTATTAAGTGGCCACTTTGTGCTCAGGCACTATCTTAGAGGTTGGGGTTACAAAGACAAAAATGAAATAAACCCTGCCCTCAAGAGGTTTATATTCTGCTGGGGAGACAGCTTGGATGAATGAATAAATGAATGAAAGAAATTTATTAGGCTATTACTCTCTGCCAGGCACTGTGCTAAGCACTGGGAATATAAAATAGTTCCTATCCTCAAGGAGCTTACATTCTAATAGGAGTAAACAACCTTTGTAAGGGAGTGGTGGCGAGGGAGGTGTGTTTTGCCACAGAGATTCTGAATAGAGTCATAAGACAATTGATTGGTACATCCTTTCCAATAGTGGTAGTATTGATCTGAATACCATTCCCAGAAGTACAGTTAGAAAGGAGGTAGGGTAGTGTGAGTTGGCATGGCATGAATTTGGCTGGGGAGTGGCAGGGTGCTGGGTCTTGGTCCAGCTACTTAAGGATATGGGTCCTCAGTCAGACAGAGCCCCAGGGCAGAGCTAGAGTTGAAGAGGGGGTTGGAGGTTAAGGATGGAACACAAGAACATGGCATGAAGGTGGTAGTATGTCTATACATAAATAAGTATATGCAAAATGAGGTTCACTGTGATCCTTTGCCCTTTCCAACTGTAATGGCAAGCAAGGTGGGACTTTTTGCTGTTTTTTTTTTGTTTTGGAGTGGTTCTCAGCGCTAAGAATCAAGTACCTTTGAATCTTGCCTTTGTTTCAATCAAGAGTCTTTGATGACCTGCTTAAATCACAGGAAGGCCTAGGTCACATGGGTTTGAGTCACATTGTTTTGAAGCCCTCTGACCCTGAAGAAGTGCGTATATATACTCTGAGGTTAGCATTTTGCTTGGGGGCTCACTCATTGGAAGAGTGTTGGTGTGTAGACACTGGATAGCCATTAAGGAGCCCCCTGGCTTTGAAAACCCAGATGTTGGTGATTCTCTCTCTGGTAACTATGTATGTATTGCTACTGTCAACCAGAAGCCTGTTGGTCGATCTGTTTATGTTTTCCCTGTTTGTAATTTCCGTTTGTATTTGCTTTGAAGTTCAGGGTGCTGACTTTTTCCCCTGAACTAAGTGAATAATATATGTATGTTTGATTAAAGTGAGATTGTAAACCCCTTAAAATTGCTTTCCTTAGAAAAGCAGATCAAAGAAGCTGTGCTAGCAGCCCTCCTGTGTGGTGGTGTTATTGGCTTACACAGCCACAGTAGCTGCAGGCAGCATTGTTGTTGTACCAAGTCACCAGTTGCCTTAGCAATGTCATTAATACCCCATTTTGGTTAATAAAACTCAGGAGCCTACTTTGGAGCAAGAGCAAATGCGACACCAACCTCTACGCCTCTAGTGTACCTTGAAAGCACAATTTTAATGGTTGAACATGGTAGAGGAGGGATGGGCATGGCAGTATCATGGCAAGGCCTAGGTCCATACAGGAAGGCCATTATCATCAGATGAGCCAAGGCTCTGGACTACTGAAAGTAATCATACCACCATCCCATGAATTGGGAGTCAAGAAGTCCTCTGTTTAGAGATCTCTAGAAAGGTAACTTGAAAACCTCTCTCTGCATTCTAGTCTACACAGGATTGCGGTTTAGCCTCTCTCAGAATAGACATCACCTTCCTGATGTCATTAGTCTTCTTCAAGAACAAAGGACAAACAACAACAAACAAGTTTTCCTTATGCCAAACACAAAAGCCTCAGGCTGAAGCTTAAGCTCATTTCTCTCCTTGAGAGTACAGGATAGAGAGTGCCTGATCGCTACCTCCTGTGTTAGAACCAAATGAAGAATGGCATCAGGCTACCCTTAGCCTTCTGTTTTCTAAGCTGAATAGCCCCATCAACATTTCCTAATAAGTTTCCTTAAATTGTGCATCATCAAACTAGAACCAAATATTTAGATATGGAGCCATGTCTGTGCTCAGTGGGAGTGATGCTTCACGGTCCTGTGTAAAGCACTGCTGTCAATGCACTGTACTGTTATGTCTGCACAAGAGGCAGTAGTGTATGGAAGCTGGACCAGACATTCTTAACTTTTTTTTTGGTCATAGACCCCATTGGCAAGCTAGTGAAATCTATGGACTCCTTGGAATAATGTTTGTCTTACAATCAAAATGGAAGGAAAGGCTAAATTAGAGTTAGAATGTAGTGAAAATGAAGATTTAAATTTTGGTTTGCCATCCAAGTTCATGGACCCTCTGAAATCTATCCATAGATGTGCTGGGGGTTTGTGGAGCCCAGGTTAAGAACCCTTGGGCTAGGGGGACAACCTTGGAATTGGGAAGGCCTGGTTTAAATCATTCCTCTTACAATTGCTGGCTGTGTGAGTAAATGGGCAAATTGGTTAATCACTCGGTGCCACAGACAATTGTCTAAGACTGAAAACTGGAAACAAGTCGTTCCTTATACAGATGAAATCACAGATCTGGACCCAGGAATTTAAGTATGTCTGTATCCCGGCTTTAAGCTGACTGCTTTCCCCCTAAACAACAACATTAAATTTCCAGCTAGGACAGCTAGATGTCTGTTGATTTTGCTAATGGCCCAGCATTCTCCATCTTGTCTTAGACCCAATCCTCCAACCTTCATCAGAAGACAAAGCTGACAGCCAGAATCCCACACCTCAAGATTTAAGAGGGCAGTTAATCTACTTAATGAACACGAGGCCACTTCTTCCTTTCTTTTACAGGCTGAGGTCTGTGTCAGACCTCAGGTCAACTCCAAAACAGTGGTGGTTTCTTTCCTGTTACCATCATCGTTCACAGTCTTTTATTCAGCACCAGCAGGTTTCAGGTACCCTGTGATCTGTAGTGCTGGGGTTAAATGTAGTTCTCTAATCAGTTACCAAGCCTTGTTGACTGTAGGATCATAGATTTAGAATGAGGAGGGACTTTAGAGGATATCCACTTCAATACTTTCATTTTACAAATGAGGGAATTGTTGGCCAGGGAAATCAAGAGACCTGCCCAAGGTCACATGGCTATCAAGTAGCAGAACGGAGATTTGAACCCAATTCTGAATCCAAATCTAGCTCTATTTTCACTGTGCACATTGCCACCACCATCATTCATGCCCTCTGTTACCTCTTAGCCAGTCTATGAGCCTCCTAGTTACTCCCGCTGACTCTAATCTCACCAAAACAATTTTCCTAGTGCCCAGGTCTGACTGTGTCTTGTTCTCCTGCTCAAAAACATTCATATTTTCTATAGAATGAAATTTGCCCTACTTAGCATGGCATCCAAAGTCTTCCATGCTTATACTCCAACCAGTCTTTCCAGTTATCTCACAGCAGTCACAGAATCATGAAATCTCACTAAGATCACAGGATCATAGATTTAGAGTGAAAAATAAGCTCAGAGGTCAGCTAGTCTAATTCCACTCCTGAGCAGAAATCTCTCCAAAGTTCCCAAGTGGTAATTCAACCCCTGCTTTAAGACCTTTTGAACCCCCCATGCCTCTTAAGGTAGCCCATTCAGCCTTTGGAGAGTTCAAATTGTTGGAAATTTTTGCTTATGTAGAGCTGATTTTGAATATCTGTCTCTGTGGCTTTTGCCCATTACTCTTAGTTTAGAAAGTACAAGTTTATAATATCTATTCCCCCCAAAGTTTACTCTTTTCAAGTATAAATATTTCCATTCCCTTCATATGATCCTCATATATTACACTCTCTAGTCCTCTCATTTTTTCTGATCACCATCCCCTGGATGCTGTCCAGTTTATTAATGTTTTTCCTGCAATTTGGAACCCAGAATTGAACCCAGAGCTCTAGGCATAATCTGGCTAGATTGGAATTTGGAACATTAGATCCATGAGGTCACTGGGCAATTCTGTTGACTCATACTTGAGCCCTTAGACCATTTCATGGGAACTCTTATCCAGCCATACCTATCCCATCATGTATTGATAATGTGAGTTTTAAAAATTTGAATATAGAACTTTACATTGAATCATTTTTATTTGTAATTTCATTACATGCACCCAATCTCTAAGGTTACAGACTGATTTCATTGACCATCATTAGACACACTACATCTATCCCTCACTAGGGACACATTGATTTTTGATTCATAAGTTGTGGTCCAGAAATCCAAATCCCATTCACAGACACCATATTCTTAACAAGCTGTTCACTTCCCACATCTCCATTTTACTTTTGAATCCCCTACCTTCCATCAGTGAGTAGCTGTAATGGAAGTACCATCTGTGCCTCTTAGGTCTTCAGTTTCTTGTCTAGGACATTGGTACTCCAATGCTTTTGGCTTCCTTCTGGTCATTTAATTAATGCCTAAATGAATTGTTAGCAGTAGGTACCGGCTGTTTGGTTCAATAAGTCTTGAGAAGCTCAATCTATCTCATCCTGTGTATGTATGTGTTTATACATGTGTATCTACATTTATACACACATATATATACATATATATATATACACAAGTACACATTTATTTATATGTACTATATATGTATATACACATATGTATAAAATCTCCCAGGAAGATAACATACCTTATCTCAGGTCTGCATTCATTCAGAAAGCATTTATTAAGCACCTACTATGTTTCAGACACTGTGCTAGGTTCTAAGGATTTTTGTTCACTCATTATTCAGTCATATCTGACTTTTCATGACCTCTTTTCAAGTTTCCTTGGCAAGGTTACTACAATGATTTGCCATTTTCCTTCTCCAACTCCTTTTACAGATGAAGAAACTGAGGCAACTGGGTTAAGTGACTTGCCCAGGGTCACACTGCTAGTAAGTATCTGAGGCTAGATTTGAACTCAGGAAGATGAGTGAGTCTTCCTGATTCCAAGCCCCACATTCTATCTACTCCACCACCTAGCTGCCCCTAGGTTCTAAGTATACAAGGACAAACAAAAGCAATCCAAGCCCTCAAAGACATATTTTATTAGGGAGTGAGAAAAAGCAATATGTAAATAGACAATTTCATGCAAAAATATGCAAAGTAAAGTGTTTTCTGGTGGAAGGACACCATAACTGGAGGGGCATAAAGATAAGCTTCCTGCTGGAGATGGGATGAGAATTGAACTTTAACAGAAGTTAAGGATTCCAGAAATGAAGGCAGGAGATTGATGCTGTTTAGGGAACAGTAAGGAAGGAGGACAGTGAGCAATGATTCTGGAAAAGTAAGCTGAAATACCCCCGGGGAGGTCTTGCACATAATAAGTATTGTGCATTACATTAAATTTCATTTCTGTCCTCAAAGTGCTTATACTCAGTTGGAAAAATCAGATGTATGCAATATGTCCATAATTATAATGATAGCTTACACATACTATATATTATCATTTAGTGTCAAAAATGATTTATATATATTATCATATCTGCTATTCACAGCAGCTTGGTGAGGTACATTATGTAAGTATTATGATTCCCATTTTATACAAAGAGAAGTTTAGGTTCAGAGGCATGATAGGGAGATTTCTCTTTTGGTCCTGAGTCCAACTCAGTGGTCTTCCTGCTACAGCACACCGTCTCCCAAATCAATGTGAACTGAGGCTGCATGTGAAAACAACAATATTGTACATCTCGTATTCCTTTTATTAACATATAGGATACAAAGTGCTCAAAGACTGAAGGATGAGATAACTGGGAAAGAGTAAGCGGACACGAGATTAAAAGGAAGAAGGGAGGGATGATCATAACATGGCTTCAATGAAATTGGAGCTTTGGTGAGGGCCAAAACTGAAAGCTAATTCCTGACTGCCTAGAATATTTAATCAAAGTCAAAACCCATAAGCCACCTGTTATTTTAACCATTTGCCTCCACTAGGGACAGACTCTGGGACAATTTACTTCAGAGAAAGTTGGGTAATAACCAGTGATTTGATTTTGATGAAAGAAATGTGGGGATGAAATGAATGATAAATATCTTGTCTTCAGAACATCATAAAAATTTCAATACTTGGCCCAAAGTGATTAGATTTTCAGTCTTAATTTGAATACAGAAAAGCTAAGAGCAGCACTCTCCAGCTTGGATTCCCCACATGTGTGTTTTATTTTCTTTATGGGCTCAAAAAGGAAATCTGGGAAAACCTATCCCTGACAGTTTGTGCCTGCACAATGTAACTGAAGTGAGGGCTTTCTTTGATTAAAACATTATCTCCTCTCACTTGGCTTCGCCACACAAGCTATCGGGACATGGATCAAGTTTTTCAAGTTCTCGTAAACAAAGTGAGAATTGCCCGCCGACAATTCTTTGTTCTTCTGTCCTCCTCAACTAGCCTGTGTCATGAGTGAAATGTTCACTATAGGTTGGGTCCTTTATGTGACACTGAAGTACTGAAGGTAAAATGTTCGCAAGACAGATGGCTCTCTTGAAGGAGAAAGTGGGTGTGGTTGTTGTGTGGTGTGGTGCCACAATGCATCATGTATTCTCCGTGTGTGATATTGTCAACCAACCATTACTGAGTTTCTCCAAAGAAAGGACACCATGTTAAGCATTGTGGGTGTTACAGAATTAATAGAGGCAACAAGCTAGGATCCCTAGAACTACCAATGAAAACAGCACTGAAATGGTTATGATTCTTCATAATTCTCAGGTGTGGATTACAGCTTTGACTTAATCACAAATATCTCCAGAGTGATATTGAAAATATTTCTCTCCCTAGCGTACAACGATACAAGGGAGGAGTCTGAGCTCCCCTAGAATGCTTTGGAAAGCAGCCCTAGGAAATTTCAATAGTTCTATCCTGCTGCCCAAAAGAAATTCAGGACAGTTAGAACCAAATGACAATTGGGAAAAGGATAGGATGCTCTCCTGAGCCTCTAGCCCAATCATGTAAAAATCACTTAAGGCTCCCTACAAGCCTCATATTGACTTGTTCAGTCATTTCAGTTGTGTCCAGCTCTTTGTGACACCTTGTGGGGTTTTCTTGGCAAAGATACTGCAGTGGTTTGCCATTTCCTTCTCCAGCTCATTTTACAGATGAGAAAACTGAGGCAAACAGGGTTAAGTGACTTTCCCAGGGTCACACAGCTACTAAGTGTCTGGGACTATATTTGAACTCCTGAAGATGAGTCTTCCTAACTCCAGGCTCTGTACTCTGTGTGCTGTGCCACCTAACTGCCTTCATATTGACTTAGAAAACCACATATTAATATTATCTTTATTCTATTGTATTTTTGTTTATTTTGTTAAGTATCTCCCAATTATATTTTAATCTGATTCAGACCCACTGCCTTGCAGGCTATGTGTTTGAGGATTCTGGTATATCCCTCTGGAAGGCACTGTGCAGATGCTGGGAAGGAGAGGATATCTAAATGTCAAATCCACCTTGAACCAATACAATATTGATGACACAGATGTTTCAGGAGGTCTGCAGGGCAATTTGTGCTCCTGGTAGTGAGGCACTCTTCTATGAGATCCCAGTTAATAAGAACACAGTAGGAGGTAAGGTCAGAAATAGGGACACCCTAAGCTGAATTGTGAGCTGTAGCACCCTCTCAAGTGCTCCTCCTCTGTAGAAGAGTCAGGGAGAGCTGTTCCCCTAGGAAAGGAAATGACCAATACCAAGCACCAATAGCATTGCAGATGAGAGCATCATAGAATTTGAGAGTGGGAAGGGTCTGCATCAGCCATCTAGAGCCACCCATTCCCCATTCATCATCAGCCTGCCAGAGGAGTCCATGACATAAAAGGTTTAGAACTTCCATATTAAAGTGTTATGGAATATTATTCTACTATAAGAAATAACAAGCAGGATGATTTCAGAAAAACCTGGAAAGACTTATATGAACTGATGCAAAGTGAAGTGAGCAGAACCAGGAGAAAGTTATACACAGCAACAGCAATACTCTACTGTATGATGAAGAATTGTGAATGACTTAGCTATTCTCAGCAACACAATGATCCAAGACAATCCCAAAGGATTCACGATGAAGCATAAAATCCTCCAGAGAAAGAACTGATATAATTTTGAATATAGACTGAAGCATGATATTTTTCACCTGCTTTCTTTCATTCTTTTTCTTTTGAGTCTTTTTGAGAAAATGACTAATATGGAAAGGTTTTACATGGGTGCGCATGTATAGCCTATATCTGATTGTTTACCCTGAAGGAGGAGAGGAAGGGAGAGAGGGATAGAATTTGGAACTCAAAACTTTAAAAAAAAGAAACAACGGTTAAAAAAGTGTAGAACTCTTAAAGGGATTCTTATAGATTCTTTTTATCTTTATTTATCTGGACTATTTGTTCCCAACCTGTGTTAGAGCCTTCTGAGCTCGCATTGGTCTGGACATACTGTACCTTGACCCCAACATAGTAACGTCATTTTGGGCCTCTTTGAGAATGAAGGACAACAATCAACCAATCCGTTACTATTGTGCACAAGGCAGTTCAGTTGAAGCCCCTTGAAACATACCAAATGGAGATGTCTTCTTGCATGTGTGTGTATGTGATGTCAAGTGCCAAAGCTCTCTATATTTTTCACTTTTTAATTTTATTTTGTGCATCCTGACCCATGTGTCTCAGACTTTCTTCAAAACACAAATGGTTTTTATCTAACATGAATCATAAATCATAAAATTTGGAAGGGAACTTCATGGTTATTTAGTCTAACCTCTTCCTTTTCACGTATCTGGAAACTAAGGGTCAGAGAGATGAGGCAACTGAACCCAGGAATACCATGGTGGTGGAGTGGAAAGAAAGAGCATCGGATTTCTCTGTTATCAGAAGTCCTGGCTTCAAATCCTCACTCTATCGCTGTGTGACCTTGGACAAATTGTGCCACTTCTCTGAGACTCAGTTTCCTCATCTGTAAACTACGGGCATTGGTCTACATGACCTCTAAGGTCCCTTCCAGTTCTACCCTATGATCTGTGACCCTAAAAACCCTGAGGTTGGAGTCAGAGGGCCTGAGTTCAGTTCCCGAGTCTCTACCTATAGGCAAGCTCCTTAACTTCTCTGGGCCTCAGGTCCCTCAGCTGGAACACGGTGGAGTTCTAGCTCAAAATCTTAAGAGTCCTGTATTATCATGCTTTAGAATAAGGGGATCCAAGCTAGGAGTCACACTTCTCTCATTCCTTTTGAATGTGGATTAAAAAAAAAACCAACTTTATAAATTTTGCATCTTGTTCCCTTAGTTTGGTAACTAACACAAGCAGTCATAAATATACCATAAGTACCAGAAAAGAGCAAGTTTGTATTTTTTACCCGTGAAAAATGTTCACCTCCCTTCTAGCCCTCCTCCAAACCCACTCCACAATTCAATCCAAGGGGTTCGGCTTCCAAAGGAACCCCTGTGGCTTTCGTGGATGACAATGCATCCCCAGGAGCAGATCAGCGGGGGAGAAAACACCGTGAAAGCAGCGGGACACAAAGACCCCAAACAGCTCTTAACAACCACTAGAATTTATTGTGTCAATCTGGAATATGGAGATGTTAATGAAAACAAAACATTGTAACTGGTCTGATTTATAGGGCCAGCCGTCTGAAGCCTTGAATAAGCAGATCTTTGACACAAAACATTGCAATGGCCAGTTGGCTCGGTTGCAGTCCATCATGACGCCCTTTCGTTGGGAGATGTTACAAAGCTGTTATGGAAGCAATCCAGATTCTGGGTTTACAAGTTTGTAGCCTAGATGTGCAACTCTGTGCTGGCTCTGCTGATGCTCATGTTAAATCGGGGGGGAAAAGATTAGTGTGACTATAAAACCACAAACTGAGTTCTCAGTGTATTATTGACTTTAATTTGCGGGCTGGATTTCCCCCTCCCCCTTTTCACACACCGATTAAGAGACAGTAGTTTGCAGGATCGCCTGCTGTTTCTGTTTAATGCATTGCTATGCAGAAGCCCTCATCTTTCAAAGGTTTTGTTTATCTCCCCAAAGAGCTGTTTTCCCCCCTAACCTTTTCCAGTGGTGCTGGTCTAATGACCTCTCTGGGCCTCTGTCTCTCCAGAGATTTGGGGTTGTGGACAACTGTGGCCCTGACCTGGCCATTCAGTCACTAAAGGTCCTGCCGCTGCCGAATCTCACGTCATCAAGGTGTTTAAAAACTATCTCATCGATGCCTTCTGTCTTTACATTACAGTTATTTCCCATCTGGACCCTCTCTTGTAAAAAGAAAAAAATATTAAGTAAAAGCAGCCAAAAGAAAAACCTCATCTACAATATTCTATGCTAAAAGTCCCTTATCCTTTTACTGGGAAAGAGGAGCTATGGTTTCATTACTCTTCTTTAGGGCTTTTATTGATTTTTCCATTACTCAGCTCTTTCTTTTAGTGATATTTTCATTTACATTGTGTTAGTGACTGTGTATATTATTCTCTTGGTTCTGCTTATTCTGCTTTGGTTCGTACAGATCTCACATTTTCTTGAATCTGTCATATTTGTCATTTCTTAACTTCATCGTCATATTTTATTACATTCATATACCCATTTGTTGTTGTTCAGTCATTTTTAGTCATGCCTGACTCTCCATGACCTCACTTGGAGTTTTCTTGACAAAGATACTGGAGTAGTTTGCCATTTTCTTCTCCAGCTCATTTTACAGATGAGGAAACTGAGACAAGCAGGGTTAAGTGACTTGCTAGTAAGTGTTTGAAGACACATTTGAACTCTGGTCTTCTTGACTCTAGGGCCAGTGCTCTATGCACTGCACCACCTAGCTGCAACAACCAAAAAATCATTCTCTAACAAATAGGGACACTCATTCTTTCCATCACTTTGCTATCACAAGGGATGCTTCTATGAATAATCTGGTATATATTGGATCTTTGCTTCTATCCTTGAATTCCTTAAGGTATGTGTTCATAGTGGGATTGCTGGATCAAAAGGGTAATTTTTTTAGAGTAATTCACATTGAAATGTAAAATGATTGGCTCAAGCTTCCCAATTCTGCCATTATGCAAGTAATGTGCCTGTCTTCCCATAGTCCTTCCACCACTGATCATTCCCATCATTTTTCTTCTTTGCAAACTTGCGTGGATTGAGATGAAACGTCAGTATTATTTTATTCTGCTTTTCTCTTATTATCAGTGATTTGGAAGAATCCAGGAAGAGACCTTCATTTACCACCCTCCCACACACACATAGAAAAAAAAAAACCAACCATTCTCATGATGTCATTGGTCCTCTTCAAGAATGAAGCACTGCCAAGTATTCAGACCATGGAAGATGACAATGATGACCAAGGAGAGGTGAGTATATAAATGGAAGGGTGAACTCAAAGCCATTTCAAACTTTGCTGGCCATATCTACATATGAAGGTCTAGGAATGTGGCTAAGTAGGAAAGACAAGGACCCTGACAGCTGGACTTTGTTTTATCTCTCTGTCCACTCATCTACATGGGGAATGGGAAGGCTTTTGAAATTAGGAAATTTAAAAAGAAAGAAGGAAAGAAGGACAGAAGGATGGATGGAAGGAAGGAACAAAGAAAGAAAGGAAGGAAATCCTGAGTCCCCGAGCTCTTTGGTGGTTAATGAAGGAATAATTTAATTTACATGGCTAATAATCAGGTATTATCTAGCCTTTGTTCTGAACTTATTGTGCTCTGTGGAAAACCAATTGGTATTGGCTCATGAGCTGTTTCAGTGACTATAGATCTACAGAGAATCTTGAACCTCGGCAGCTTCTCTGCAGAGCCCATTTTTTGAATTGAAGGGAGTCCTCAGGAAACATAGAAAAAGCAAATCAAGTGTTATCCTGCTATATTGTACTGATATGGATTTTTCCAAGCACCAACACAGGCTAGGAATGTATGGTAAAATGAGCCCCGGATTTAGAATCAGAAGACCTGGGTTTGAGTCTGGCCTCCATAGTGGGACTCTAAAAACTAGAAGTTTCAGAGAAGGTATTAAGCTACACTGGTAGAGGAAGGTTCTCAGCAGGAACTCTCTAACTGATAAAATCACAGGTTTGGTTTTGTGTCCTCTGACCCACCTCCATACACCAAAGTTTCTGTTTCAATGTTGGTTATTATTTTTATTGTGATGTAGAATTCACTCAAATTTAGGGCACCCAGTTAGCTGATCTGAATTTTATTAAAGATGGCAAAATCAGTCCTCAGTTCTGGGTTGTCACATATATAGAGTTATCCTTTTTTCTAGGTTAAATTGCACGAAACCTCTAGGGTTCTTGTGGGTTAAAATAAGTGTTGGTATAAGTTAGATCCACCTTTCACTAATTCTAAGGGTCTGTCCATATTCGTTGGTCACACCAGAATTCTGTCATGGACATTTAAGTGGATTTGAGCCCTCTCAAATTTGGGCACAACTACTGATGAGCTCCCCATGTCCATACCTTCCTACCTTATAATTCTTATCCATGTCTTCCCATGGATTCTCCATAGAGGATCTATTCAACATGCTGGATAAATTCATCTAAGGTTGTTTTTTTTAACATTCCATGTAAGCCAGTGCAGAACTTGAGATGTCCATCTGTTATCCCTCCCTCTTACTGGATGACTGGTCCACCTCCTTTCCCAATGATACATTTCCTAGATAGTATCTTTTAGACTTCTTCATATGCTGCTGCAGCCAACCTTCACTCACAATGCATCTCTCTGTCCTTTGGGTCAGTTTTCATCCTTTTGGAGGTTGTGATATTCCAGAATCTGCTGACATTTAACATCATGGAGAGAATATTGATGTTGGAAAGATAGCTTTGCATGTCAAGGAGCAGCTTAGGACTGTGAAAAGTGTTCTACACTTCCCCAGAAGCAACCAATCTCTTCAATTCTGGGCCTATTTCCAGACAGAGACATGTAGTTGGGTGGGCAGCCCATAAACTTAGTCCATCAGTACATATCTCTTGACAGGCACTACAGATGGACATTGAAATGTTTTTGAATGGTTAGGTCATCATCTGGGGATGTGAATATTTTTTCATATATAGTTTTTTTAAAAAGCATATTTGTTGTGATAGAGTCTGACCTGTATTGAAACAAGGATTATACAATCATAGATTGCGTGGCGAGGGATTTCACAGACCATCTAGTCTAATCCCCTCATTTTACAGATGAGGGATCTGAGATTTTTCCCAGGGTCCTACAAGCAACAAGTCTCAGAGGTGGTATTTGAACCCAGTACTTCTGGCTCTAGATACAATGGCCTTTGATTTGGGATCCTAGGACAGGCAGTGTTTTTTTCATTCTTCAGAGCTCAATGAGCTGAAGTTAGGTGATGAAACAGTAAAACTCTGGTTGTCAGGTTAAAAGGCTGACCTTCAGGCACCTATGCTCCTGGGTTGTTATTCATGGAAAGCCTAGATACTATCAGATATAACAAATGTCGGAGCTGTTGAGAATCTTAGAAGTCATCCATTCAGACTCCCTTACGTTGCTGTTCAGTCGTTTCAGTCATGTCCATTCTTCATGACCCCATTTTGGTGGTTTGCCATTGTCTTCTCCAGTTCATTTTACAGATGAAGGAACTGAGGCAAACAGTGTTAAGTGACTTGCTCAGGGTCACATGGCTAGTAAGTGTCTGTGGCCGTATTTGAACTCAGGAAGATGAGTCTTTCTGACTCCAGGCCAGGCACTCTATCCACTGTGCCACCTAGCTACCCATTACATTACTGGCCAATAAATTGAGGCCTATAGGTTTATTTATAATTGGATAGCTGCTTTTTATTATCTTAAAGTGTTATCCTCCACCAGAGTCCTGCCTTATCAAATAAGGTGACCTTGGGTTCACAAAGGCTGTAACAGTAGAGAGCAAATTCTGCCAAGTTATACTAAGCATAGAGGGGGTTTGATTACGGTCCCAGTGATGGACTGTCTGACTCTCTACTGAGGACCAGCCTAATGAAGTTCTTGAAGGCTCATCATCAGCTTTGCCTCAGGATGATGAACTTTTCAACCATAGAAACTCTTAAAGAGAGGTAACAGAAGGTCAGTCTCAGAAGCAAGAATCCCTAGGTTCAAGTCTTATGTACAACACGTATTAGCTATGTGAACCCGGGCAAATCAAATCTCTCCATGTCCCCTGGCAATCCTGTAAGACCAAGTTATAAATGGTCTGTGAAGAAAGTTTCCACAACAGATGCTCCCTATGCTGATGAGAACACAGGTCTCGATTTCATTTTTTTAAGAACAACATCTCAAAATCAGTATGCTAAAGCACAGAGGCTACAGTCTTTTTTGGCTCTAGGAGTACTCCTGCCAATGGAATTACAGATCTTTGAAGCACTAAATAAATTGTCATCAGTCTACTGTTGCCCTTTCCTTGAGTAAAAACCACACACCAACCTCAGAATCCACCTTGTCCTTCATGATTTCCCATTAATTTCTGGTGTATTTTTAATCATGGGAAGCACTGTGGTTGAATCAAAGTTGTGCCAGCTCAATGGGCAGGAGACTTTAGTTCTACTCTTGGATTCGTCCATCACCTATAACGAGCATCAAGACTTTTTGTCCTTTTAACATGTTTCCCAATGTGCCAAATAGGAACTGGGCTCTTACTCCTTCCTTTGAGCATTCCACCACACCTAGGTTTTCCCTTGCTTTCAAAAAGTGCCAATGGTCCAGCAATGCTTCACAAGGACCATTGTATGCCACATCTATCCCATTCTTCTAAACCAGAACATGGAATATGGAACAATCTTTGGATGTATTACTTCTAACCTATTTGGGACCTTTCCTTTCCATCATTAACAGTATCCCCTATGACATTTTCTCCACCCTGATCTTCCTGGTACTTTCCTCTGCATCCCCTGATATCTAACACCAGATATTCCTCAGAAACTCATTGAGTATTTCATGTGTTGCAAAGCAGAACGCTCTCCTGACTGATTTTCTGTCTCATCAGAAGCTTCCATGGAAACTTCTTAGGACCACCACTTCCAAGAACAACCTGCTGATAATACTCCATATGCCCTGGAAATTAACTTCCCAAACTCACAATTTCTCTAGTCCACCCAGCAAGAGATGTCAGATACCTAGTTTGCACCAAACCCAGGATAGGAGTGATGTTGGATGTAATTACTTGGCTTATTTTATCCTATTTGATGTCTGCATAATTGTATTGCTCCCTGCCTGATCCCTTTAACATTTATTTCTATTGAAGAATTCCTGTTTAAGACTGCAAACTTCCAGAGGACAAGGATTTTATTATTGAACTGATCTTATAAAGTATCTGGTTTAATACTGTGTAGACATGTGTGCTTTATAAACAGCTTTGCTTAAAAATATGTTATTATTCATGATAATATATTAGGATAACATATTCATATTATAACCATCCTTTCCACCACTTCTCCATACACTTGCTCCATTCCAGCCAGACTTTTCTAGTCACTGGCCCAGAAAATACTACGTGCCTTCCTTCTTCTACTCAGCCTGTTATCCTTTCTCCATCTCCATCTCTATGAAGAATTTTCCTCTCTGCACAAGACCATCACTTTGAAGGTGTGGACCCAAGGCAAAAATCAGAGGCTGGTCCTCTGCCATACATAAAAACAGTCTGATGTAGGTGGAAGTTGGTTAAGATTGGCATCAAGGGTGCCCATGAAAGAGAGAGAAACCACAAAAGAAACAGCAGCTTTAGGACATTGTGGAAAGTAGGAGGGGTGATAATAATGCCACATATTTTCTTGGCACTTTACAGTTTCAAAGGTCATTTATAAGCATCAGTAATCAATCAAAAATATTTATGAAGTACCTATTATGAGCTAGTCACTGTACTCGGCACTGGGGATATAAAGACAAAAAGAAACAGCCTTTGCTCTCAAGGAGCTTCTAATTTATTCTATGTTCACTCAGTTTTGAAATTTGTTACCATCTAACTGGAAAAAAAAGAAAATGTGGTTTTAACTTACTACATAATGAAATGGGCCCAAATGCAAAGAAGTAAAAGGCAATAATACTAGCTTAATGCTATACACTATACCATTCAGAAAAATCCATTGTGGTGTGAGGAATTCAGAGAGATATGGGAAGATTTGTATGAACCGATACAAAGTAAAGTAAAACTAACCAAGAGAACAGTGCCTACAATAACATGAAAGGAAACAACATGGAAATACAAGACAATCAAACGGCTGGATTGCAATGGCTGATTTTGGTCCCAGAGAATAAAAAATGAAACATGCCTCTTTCCTTTTGGTGCAGGATTACAAGTATAATGTACTGAATATTGCTATCAGAAGAGGGCCCTGCTTGCTGGCCAGTTGTGTCTAACTTTTTCTCTGTTACAAAGGAAGACTGACTGGGATAGCAGTTGGAGGAAGATGGTGATATGAAAAAAATGACATTAGCAAAACTTAAAGTAACGTGCCATTGTGGTTATTAATGAACATTTTTAATGAAGGCTTTTTATTTGTTGATTGTGAAGAAAGTCTATTTTCTTTGTTAGGGTTTCCTTGTGTTGTAACACTTTTTTGCCCTTAAAACAAAGGGATTATATATTGGTTACCAAATGAATGACTAGAAGGGTCAATGGAACTGTGGCTGGTAACTGCGGAAAGTAAACAGACTCCTTTAAACTCCCTGTTCTTCATTCTTCTCTCTCTTAGGCACCTAGGACACTCTTGTTCTGTCCTACTCCCTATCCTTGCCCTCAGGAGAGGATATTACAAGTCCATTCACATAAAGATGGACATGATTAAGATAAATATATGACCTCTCTCAGAGATTACTTTGCATATTGCCAAGTAATTTAGGCTGAACTGAGAATGAATTTCCAAAGAAAGAGGAAAAAGACCCATACATACAAAAATATTTCTAGCAGTTCTTTTTATAGTAGTAAAAAACTGAAAACTAAGAGACTGCCCACCTACTGGGGAATGGCTAAAATTGTAAACAAATGATGACATATGAATGTAATGGAATATTATTGAACTATAAGAAATGACACAATGGATGGTTCCATAGGGAACCGGGACGATTTCTATGAATGTAGGTAGATTCCACATGTGAGCAGAGTCAAGAGGATGATCCATATGACATCATTAAAAAGAACAACTCTGAAGGACTCTGACCCATGCAATAGCAAACCATGATTTCAGAGGCCTGAAGATGAAGTATGCTACCCACCCATCTCCTGCCAGGGAAGCGATGGACTAAAAAGACAGAATAAGATACCCATTTTTGGACTTGGCCAACATTGATATTTGCATCATATGATGATGCAGATTTCTTATGAGGTTTTTCTTTTACTCTTTTGTTGTTTGAAAGAAGGGAGAGAATCACATAAATGCTTGTTAACTGGGGAAAAAATAAAGATGAAGGAAGTTTTTAAAATAATAGATTAATAATTTTAGAATTTTTAACTAGGTAATGGTATGAGGGGTGAGGTTAGTGAGTCCTTAAAATTTCACCAAGAAAGTTCAGGGACCCCCGAGTAGCTAAAATCACCACAATTGTAAAACTGTCTCTGTATACATTTAATGAGAAGTCATCCTAGTCACTTTTGCTGGATAGTAGAGGGTTAATATAACCACTTCTTGCCAGTAAAAATGGAGTCATGAAAATTCCAGCTCTCTTCTTAAGGGGGAGACTTTCATCCATAGTGATAGAGAAAGCTTTCCATTCAATTAGAGCAGAAAAACTGACTAAGTCCCTGCAATCCTCTCTCTGCCTTGTTTTCTCTGCTTCTCTTAGCAATTCTGTGACATCTGGAGGCATATCCATACACATAGTATACTGATTAAATGAACACTGGCCCCCTCCCCAACCCCTCCTCCTCCCTGCAAGAAGAGAGAAAGAATTCAATGGACATAATCCTTACTTATCCAAACACCATTTGCCCTGCATGCAGTTGGCTTCTCACTGATATTAATCTGAGGGCAGATAATCTGAACAGCAATATCTCCTTTTGGGTTTCCCTGAAATGTATGTTCTTTTAGACAAGTGGTCTCTGTATCAAGAACCATAAAGAGGAAACTTTGCACCAGGGGAAAATGGCAGTAGGGGGTGAGGGTTTCACTTGGGTATGAAGTTGTGGGGAAAGCATGCCCCAGGCCTGCTGTTGGCACTCTGTCTGGGGCAAAGCCCCAGTCACCCCAGATGAGTTACAGGCTTTGCTTTGAGTACAGGTTGACTCAATAATTCTCTACTACTGGCAATCCAATTCTTCATTTATGGATCTCTCTCTCTCTCTCTGCCATTCTGAACTGGCACCTTCCACTCGACCCAGCCTCTATTGAGTCTGTGGGGCCTGGGGCTGAGCATGGCGTGAAAACTCACTCATTAGAGCCCTGTAAAAAACTGCCAAACCCAAAATAGATTTCTGGGTTGAAAAGAGCTCTGGAAGGGGAGCAAGCCTGGACAGAACTTAGACCTTTTGAAGGGAGAAAACAAACGATGATAACGAGAGTTTTTCTCTCAACTCCCTCATTTATTTCATTATAAAAAAAGAGATCTGACCTCATATCCTCTATCACTTTCTGAGTTTCATTGTGCCTCCTGCCTCAGAGTTGTTCTCAAGTGGTGGCCTGGATAGATGACACTGCAGGTGTGTGTGATAACATCCATATTGTACTGGTATAACCAAAGAACTTGCACATCTACTATTACTGCATCAGATAATTACAATAACCCTATTTAGTAGGTAGGGAGGCAGTTAGGTAGCTCAGTGGATAGATCACCCAGCTTGAAGTGAGGAAGACTCATCTTTACCTCTTCTAGTCTTTACACCTGATCACCACTCTGAAACATTCACCTTCTGTTTTAATCTGAACTGCCTCTTCACTGTCTTATGAAAACACCATACCTCTTCCTCTCTTCTCTTTTCTTCTCATCCCTCCCTTCTTTCCTTCCTTCTCTCTTTCCTCCTTTTTTACTTCTCTTTCTTTTCTATATTCCTTCTTTCCTTCCTTCCTCCTTCCTTTCCCCTCTTCCTCCCTCTCTCTCTTCCTTCCTTCTTTCCTTCCTTCCTCCCTCCATCCATCACTTCCTTCCTTCCTTCCTCCTCCCTTCCTCCCTTCTTGCCTTCCCTCCTGCCTCCCTTCCTTCCCTCTCCCTTCCTTCTTTCCTTCCTTCCTCCCTTCTCTCCTTTGTTTCTTCCTATCCAAATCTTGCCCATTCTTTAGAGCCCAAGAACTCCTGTCTTTGTAGGATTCTTTCCTTTCCATGGGAGGAGAAGACCAATGGCAAATGCTGCCAAACATGGAGTTCATTTAGATGTAATGCCCAAGAGGCCCATTCTGAATCAGTCTTTTTAACAGAATTCCAATGTCTCTACTCATTCCCTCCTGGCCTCTTTTATGACTGGGGGAAAAAGTTTCTTAATTCTTCCCTGTGCCATTTCATGGGGCTTCAAGGAGAATGAAAATGATGAACACACTGCAGTTCTTGTGGAATAAATAGTTCTTACACAGCCAAACTAAAGTGAAGTGATTTGCAATATGGATTTTCTCCTCCAAGTTATTAGAATAAATTCGGTCAGCACATTCAGCCCCTGTCTTTTGCGATGCATTAAGTTAACACAACACTTACTTCTCTCTTCATTTAAAATTTTGGATGAAACCTTGAGTTTGTCTTGGCAAGTTGGGCGGAGGGAGGTGGGGGCACTGGGAGAGTAATTTGTGGATTTGTTTTGTTCAAGCGAGATGATCGATTTCACTTCCCATGTTGAGTCAGGGGTTGGCCCTGGCAGAAGAAGGGATCTAAGCTGGATATTGACGGATATCCACCATCACTGGGCCTTTAGTAGTGATAGTAATAACTATCCCTTGAGTAGGGAGGTGATCAGAGAACCCATAATCAATTGAATTTCCCTCCCCCCATCCACTCCATGAACTTACAGGGCATTATGTCAAAAAGTGGCATTTCCCTTAGAGCTGAACATGCCCCCTAGCTCAGTGCCAAAGGATATATACTCTGAGACTGAAACAGCAATTCTGATTAGTCTCCATGTGTCTCCATGATTGAGAGATTGTGTCATTATGCTGGTGATGGAGTCAGAAACAGTCTTTTCCTTTGGTAGTCTGTAACAGAGGTAGAAAAGACTTTGCCATCTCCCTTGGGCCCTGCCTCTTTTTGGATGAATCCAATGTTTTCTTTCTCTTGTATTTCCAGAAAAATGGGTAAAAGGTATGTGTGTCTGTGTGTGTGTGGGGGGGGGGGTGCATTTATTAAGCACCTACTATTTGCCAAGCACTGTGTAAGCACTATGTCATCCTATGTCATTTGCTTCTCCAACAACCCTGGGAAGTAGGTGCTATTCTTATTCCCATTTTACAGTTGAGGAAACTGAGGCAGCCCAGGGTTAAGTGCCTCACCTCAGGTCTTCCTGACTCCAGGGCCAGCACTCTATCTATTTCATCCACTGCTCCACCTAATAATGTCCATACGGCCTCTCTTCTCCCAGTGGCAATGGTGGTCACAATAACATGGCAGCAAAAACAGGGGCCTGCCTAGGAGAACCCGAATCCTGCCTTGGCCGCCTGCTTCTGAATGCCAAAGTGAATGCCAAGGCAAATGTAAAATCCCCGCTCAACATTCCCACAGAGGGCCTTAACCTTTGAGGGGCTGAGGGGAGGAGGATCACAAATGCAATGGGCTAAATGAGATAGTGTACTTTTTTGTACTTTTCATGCATTCTTATGGTGTTTTGTGTCAAGTATTTTCAGTGGTCAAGGAAATAAACTGCCATCCTATCCCTGATACCTGTAATGTACAATGTTTACCTTTTCTAAAGGGATCCCTGTGAATCCCTTTTGGAGAAGATGCTGTGCACAAACCATATCTAAGTCTTGTGGTAGAGATTTTCCCTGGAGTCTGGGGGCAATGAGCCAGTAGAGAAAGGGAAAAGCCTGGGGTCAAGCTCTCACTCAATCTCTTGATTCTGTTTGATCCAAGAGTGGGTAGCTCCTTGTGGTGAGGAGCGTCCCCTGAGCTGGGACAACATCATCGTCATCACCCCCATCATCATCGTCACCACCATCAACATCATCACTACCATCATCATCACCATCATCATCAGTGTGATCATCGTAGTGTTGCTGCAGCTGATAACTGACATTCTTACAGCATTTTGAGGTCTGTACACACTTTATATGTATTAAATCATTTGATCCTCAAAACAATCCCGTATGATAAATGTCATAGGTATCATTATTCCAATTTTACAATTTAAAAAGATCCAAGGATTTCCTAAGAGGAGTAAAGTGATTTGTCCAGGGTCACTCAGTTAAAAATGTGGCTCAGGTGGAATTAGAACTCAGGCCTTCCAGGCTCCAAGTCCACTTGCCCCATTCATGTTTTTCATTTTGATCCCCAGCGACTTGAATAGAAAATGAAGGCAGCAGACAGGAGTGACCAGGGGTCACAGATATCATGCAACAGTTTGAAAAGTTTCCCTTATTTTCCCTTTATTTACTTGCAAAGTTCTAGTTCAGCCTAAGCTCCAATCAGGTAATTTATGACCTATCTTAAATGACCACCATATATATCATGAGCGTTTGCCACAATGTTGTAGCAAAAAATGTAGTGTGTCATAGATACAACACGTCATGAGACAACCCTGTATTGCAGAGGTCAGTTAACCATGGCCCGTTGGTCAAATGTCCCTGCCCCTTTTGGTACAGTAAGAGTTGAGAATTATTTTTACATTTATGGCTGCATTTGACCGCTGGACCTTAGTTTTCTGACTGACTCCTGCCCTATTCCATTGATCCCATTAGACTTAGAGTCAGATAAGCTACATCATGTTTATTTCCAAATTAACAAATAGTTATTAAGCACTGACTGTATGCCCAAACACCACACTGTTTGCTGATTCAGAAGATATTCCATTGCCTTTGAAAAACTTACAAGCCGTTAAAGACCAGCTGTAACAGCAACCACACTGGCGCACCCGGGATGGCTGCTGGCACAGGTCCTTTGATAGCTTTTAAAGGGGTTAACGGTCCTACTTTTAATTACATTTATTAGTTCAAGGCAAGGGTCAGCACCCTGAACAGTCAGAGAAAGTACAAGCTGAGAAATTAGCACAAAGACCAGCAGATAGGACTCTGACTGCCTGAACCAAAGCAGTATTGCTATACACTTTACATACACCACTGGATCGAGAGAACCTTTATACCTGAGCTGTCAGGGGGTCTGAACACACAGCTACTCAGAGTCTCGACCAGGGAAATACAAGGTCCTTCTCATAAGCAAGCCCCCAAAGTAAAATACCAACTCAGAGTACACATACACACACTTCTCAGAGCCAGAAGGCATCACAACTCTGTAACTCAGTGCCTAATTAGAAATTAGCAAAAGGTGTGAAAGCCTTCCTACAAGCAAGCCTCACCTAAGCAAGCTTCCCCTTAGGCAAGTTCCTCCCCCAATAGGCTCTATATGACTCAGTGTTACAGTTGTGAGCTGGGGCAGAACTCAAAGCAGGTCACATAGGCCTATTAATGGACAGGGAAGATCTTCCTAACCCATTAACATTACAGCAGTATAAGACAAGATTATGTCAAGAGCTAGAAAATATTATTTATTATAAACACTGTAGAAATTCAGAGAAAGGAGAGATTAATGTGGGTTTGGGATAATAAAGGAAGGCTTTGGGAAGGAGGTGGAATTTTTATACAGCCTTGAAGAAAGCATTTGGATATCTGAGGAGGCCATTCCAGGAGTTAATATGGGAAGTACTTTCCCAGCCTTGGGGATGTTGCCTTCAGTTTTGTCTTATCTGTATAAATCTACTGTAATCTATAATTTTCTCATACAAAACTTCCCACACTTTCTTTCCAATCAAGCCCAGGATTCTTACTTGAATTTACCTAGTATTGATTCAAAATCAAGAAACATTCTCTTTGTTCCAGTGTACTTAGTGCCTGGGCCAAGATGAGACCATAGATGTTGAAAAGGGAGGCGTATTTGATGTGCATACATCATTGGAAGGAACCAACATATTCAATGTTTCTGAGGATTGATTCCCTACTCCAAGTACTTCAAACTACAATGAGACGTAAGCTATGACCTCTGCCTTTAAAGAGTTTGCAGTCTGGTAAAAGAATCAGGACACGTATGTGAGTGGATATACTGTGTTTTGTCCAGGTAGGTGTGTCCACATAGGTCTGTCTAGATGTGGCTCACAGGGAGGCATGAATAAATATTTCTAGAACTCCTCTGATTACCTTTCTTCAAGTGGAACTGTGATTCCTGCCAGGAGAGGAGGCAGAAGAGACTGATACCAGAGGCTGGCCACTCTGCCCTACTCAAAGAAAAGATGCCAGGCAAGAATTATACCTATCTGCCCCACTACATATTGTTAGTCTGGTGGGGGGAAATCATTTTTTAGGTTCAAACTGAGCTCCTAGTCACTATCCCTGAACCAGGAAAGAGTGCCCCAAGCTATATACCCAAGGCTTTACTCCCTCTTCACTAAATACAGTTCAACCATGAGCAAACATAGCAAATCTCAAATAAACCCATTAATCCAAGATGATAGCAAACAGAAATCAGAGATGGTGTATAGATGAAAATATACAAGACAACATATAGAGTGAATGAACTCTCCTCTTGAGAGCGAGTTATCTCAGCTCAACCAAGGGAGGTTCCCAGAATTCACCCAAAGGAAAGTTCCCTGAAGTTTAGTTTAGTAGGCTGAGAATGAGGACTTGATCAAGGTGCCAACTCCTCTACATAATGGCTTTTTCCTCGAGTCTTTCTCTCCCTTCGGGAACCTGAAGAGAGTATGGAACTGCATTTCTTCTTTCTTGAAGCTGGAAACCAGAAGACCAGGATCCCTCTTCTCTCTCAAGCTCTGACCAAGTCTATCTCTCACACAGGTGAGGAGCATTGAGTAATCAGTTTCCAGTAATGAGCAAAGTTCAAATGGGCTTTGAGTTGTGGGTTACAGATACATAAAAAGACAAATAAAGTAGCTTTAAAAAATTCAGTGTTGACAGGGAATTCACTCCTTTATAAGTAGCTGGTGTTATTGCTAGACAATAAAACTTTTGGGAAATCCTTAGTTGAATTGAAATGTTTTCCTGTAACTTCTCTGTTAGACCTAATTCTACCCTCTGGAGCAAAACAGAAAAAGATAATCCTTCAAGTATTTGAAAACAGCTATCCCATCTCCTTTTGGTCTTCTTAAGGCTAAATACCTGGCGTTGCTTCAGTCATTCTTCATATATACATACATATTTATAACTATATTTCACTATAATTGGTTTCCTTTGTCAAGTCAAATCAGTTAGCATTTATTAAGTACTTACCATATGCCAGACAGTGTGCTGAGGATACAGAGAAAGGTCTTTGTAATCCCACATATTTTATGCATTAAAAAAAGCTAATTGTACCAAGTTGATAACCTCTCCAAATAATACAGTTCCCAATACTATAGCTGGTCAGCTTAAAATCATATCTTTCTCTACATTATGACCAAATCACAACCATGATGTCATGAAACTCTAATAATAATGTCATGTTACCGATAGCCTGAGATATCTGGCTTCTATATAACTGCCTCTGGCGACAGTGTTTCACCTAATGTAGAATTTTCATGCTGTTTGTTTATCCAGTCAGGTGAGGGTAGGTCTGGACAACATTAGTACAAGATAATATATATATTTAAAGTTCATGGGCATTAGTACAGACAGAAAATGCTAGAAGCGTCCAGATCCCTGTGGGTGATTATAGTCTTTTTGACTCTTGGTTATCCATGCTAATGGAAGAATCAATAATCCCAAACTGCCTACTTTCTTTTTTACTTTGGAATCTGTAACAAGATTATATCTGTTCTTTATATGTGTCTTCCTAATTCTGTTTTTGCACAGGTCAATATCAAAATGAGTTTTTGTTCTCTGAGCACAGATGGTAGGGAGAGGCAGCCCAGATAAACAGGGAAGCCAGCTTGGGATTTAAGCACTTGCTATAGAAAATCCACATATGGCTAATCAGGGGTTAAAAAGCTCCTCCTCCTCCTCCTCCTCCTCCTCCTCCACTTCCTCCTCCTCCTCCTCCTCCCCCTCCTCCCCCTCCTGCTTCTCCTCTTCTTCTCCCCAACCCCATTCAGTCAAATGTTCTGTAGAATGTCAGCTAGCCTATGGCATGGCTAAAGGTAGGCAGCTGAGGACACAAAAACCTAGATTTTACTTAATTCTTTGGGCATTTGTAAAATGAAGGCACTCAACAGCTTGATAATATATCAAATTCAAATTCCAACAGGATTAATAGAAAAGAGAAAGGCCAAGAACAATGCCCCTCTTCCCTACACCTACCCACCCATGGGCAAGGTCTAATCAAGCCCAGACAGCCAGATGACCACATGTTATTATTTAGCAGTAGCCCATAGGCAGTACATTTTTTTAAAGTCTCATCTGTATTGATATCTTTTGTTTTTCTGTCACCTCCATTTCCAAACATCTCCCAGCCTGCTCCTCTCCCCAGCAAGCCATCCCTTGTAGCAAAGATTCAATTAAGAGGAGGACTAGAAGGCAGTTGGGCCAAACCAATCAACACATTAATTTGTGATTCAGTATTTGCACTCTTCCACACCCACTAGTTCTCTCCCTCTGAAAAGAGGACAGGGATAAGCCAAGCCAGATCATTATAATTAGCCGGCATCCCCTCTCTTCTTTTTGCTATCTCTCTTTAGTCCAGTCTCTGTGTACTTTTACACATGTAACAGTAGAAACCCAAACCAGTGGCTGGTGCAACCCCTGGATAAGTCAGTAGCTCAAGATTCAAGAGACGTGGGTCCCAACTCTGTCCCCAGCTAGCTCCCTGTGTCATCTTGGCAATGACTTGGCCTCTGGGGCTCAGTTTCCCCCAGAGGTGGGACTGGATGGCTCCTTCTAGCTCTTAACTTCCATTCTTCCCCACTGCTTTTAGACCCAGCTGAGCTGTCCTGAACAATCTGTGGATGAGGCTGTGGTTTTGAATTTGTAAACTACACTCCATTGACAAGCATGGCAATAAAAATTCACGGTGTATTTTTTTAACCTTTGCCTTCCCTTCTCCCCCTCCCGTTCCCCAGTTTCTCTTTGGTACGTGTCTGCATCTGGTTCTGGTAAAAGAAAAAGATGCTTTCCATTGATCACTTTACTTCTGTATTTTTTTCTTGGTGATGGAGCTTACATTTTCCTCCTTTCCAGATGTACCAATGCACACTCCCCATCTGGAGCTGGAAAGGCAAAGGGCCTCCTTTAGACAGAGTCCTCAAGATGGCTGGCTGGTGAATCCACCCAAACCTCTCACTTTCAGCTGCCTGAAGTCTGAGAAAACTCTTCACTTTGATTCTGCAAATGAACACCTCAGGAAGGAAGCTCTGGGGCCTGGAAGGGATCCAGGAACACCAGGGCAAAATCACCATGGCAATATGTCTCCCAGTTCTGCTCCTTTCCCACCTTTGCCCAGGCATCCAATAGCACTCTGTGGTTGAGGACTAGTGTGGGGGTGGCTCAGGAGGGAAGGCTCCCCATGCTAAGTCATTCCCCTAGCATTGGGAGTGCTTGGGGGAGGGGGTGAGAGGCTAGACTATAAAGATGAAGACCCTGGCAATCTGCAGCCATTTGTTTTACTTCCTTTGGGGTGTGGTAGGGAGGTTTAAGGGGGAATAGAGTAGCTTCTGATTTTCAGTGACTTTGTCCAACTCTTTGTGACCCCATTTGGCTTTTCTTGGCAAAGATGCTCGAGTGGTTTGCCATTTCCTTCTCCAGATCATTTTACAGATGAGGAAACTGAGGCAAACAGGGATAAGTGACTTACACAGGGTTACACAGGCCAGATTTGAACTCAGGAAGATGAGTCTTCCTGATTCCAAGATCAGCACTCTATCCACTGTGCCACCTAGCTGCCCCCTCGTATAACTGCTTTTATGTGTATGTATGTTACCTCTCCTTTCGACATAGGAGGGGAAGGTAATCAGAAGCCCCTTACGCATTTAAGGAAACGGCAGGTCCTGGGTTAACAGTGGTCTTGGCTTTGTGGCAGAGAGGAGGGAGAAAGGCAGGGAGATACCTGAGTCTTCTTTCTGCTTGTCTGGGAAAGGCACCATAGTATAGTTATCCCTTCCACATTATGGGGGTTAGGAGCACCCCTGCAATCTGGAAAATCTGAGTAAAATTTTTTGGCCCTCCCTTCCTACCAGAGATGTCTGAATTTTTTCTTTTATGGGGGTGTTTTTGGTACCTCATTGTAAAATTTGGATTAAGTATTTGGTCATAGGCTCTGTGTCATCTGCTGGCCTTCATGTGTCATCTGTGGCTTCCACGAAACTTCCCCAAAATTCCCATTTAATTTCTTATATTGAACCATGATATATTGAAACAGCCATGGGGAAAGTCACAATGTGGAAGGGATAACTGTATAGAGGAAAGCTCACTGGGTATGATGCCAGAGGACCCGGGTTCTAATTTTGGTTCTGTCATGCAGTATCTTGAGCAAGGGCATGGAACCACTCTGGGCATCAGTTCCCTCAGCTGTAAAATGAGGGGATCGGGCCGGATCATGAAGGATCATAGGTTTTAGAGCTGGGAGGGACCTTAGAAGGCAGCCAGTTTAATCCCCTCAATTTTTCATTAAGGAAACTGAGATCCAGAGAGATTCAGTGACCTGCCCCCGAATTCACACAGATAATAAGCAGCAGAGACAGGATTGAACCCGAACCCTCCAGCTCCTAATCCACCATTCTGTCCATTGTATCAAGCTGGTGATCTCTAAGGTACATTCCAACCCCAAAGTCTATGATCCTGGTGGTTCAAAATCAGGTCTCTTTAAAAATCCACGTGAGTTGACTGAGTAAAAGAAATGCATATGCTCCTTGCCCCAAGGAAAACAGCCTAGTGTTGAGTTTAGCAGGGATATACTAAGGCCAGAGACCTCCGTCCTCCCAGGTTCCAACTGGGAAAATGAGTTAAGTGTTCCTCCATGACAGCTCCAGTGCCTTCCTTAGACTCTGTTTTCTGGTGACCTGAGATTCTATGTCACATGCACATGCGGACATGAAATTTTAAGAACTTCAGATCTCCAAGGTCTTGGAGAACCGTGATATATTCATGTATACACAGACATAAATACATACATCTACACCTACACACCACCTCTACGTAAATCTCAAAACCAAATGCCGCTTTAACTTCCTGGAGCCATGCATTGCCATTAAGGGAACAGAAGGGTCTGCTCTCTACAGGCAGAGTCCAGATTGTGTAGCCATTCTGTAAAATATTCAGTTGTGAACTCTACTCACAATTTACCCATGGAAAACTGCATGTAAGAGAATGTGAGTATATGCTATAGTGATTGCATGGATAGGTGTACTGTTATAAGTGATCCTCTAATCATTGGCTTTTTTCCCTTCCCCTGGGGATGCTTCAGAGTACTGAGTGTAGCAAACATGTGCTGTGGTCTCAGGGAGAAAACATTTCCTTCGTTTGCCTATCAGAAAACAGCCCAGTGAAATCCATCATTTTAAAAAAAATGATTTAATTTGCAAATTCACTGGTGACATTTGAATAGGTCTATAGGATGTTAAAAAAAAGTTCATCAAAATGTCTTTCTGACATGCTTAGAGTTAGGTTAACAGCTCTGGAGACCACAGCAGAGAATGTCAATGTCAGTAGGGCCATACTCTCCTTAGCATCTTGGCTCCTCCAAGCCAAAGGAAGGCTCAGTATACCTGGGTGGGTGGGACCCAGGGGGATCTAGGATCCAGGGAGTCAGAAACAGTGGTTTCTCTTCTTTGCCCAGTGCCTGATTTCCTCCATAGACTTGGGGTTGCTACTGTGTACTATGTATGTATCTGTTTCCCCCTTTATTAAAATTCCTTTTTAAATCTGTCAGCATGATGATATCTCAGGCTATTGAACAACGAGTTAAATCTATCACTGAGCATCCTTGTCTTCTTTCTATTCTAGGGTTGTGGCAACAATCTTGGTCCTATATTTTCACTCTGAAACGACCTCGTGGAACTACAGGCATCTGCATATCCTTAAGCCCTGCAACCGAAATCAACAAAAGTGAAACACATTTCATAAAATGGCCAGTCACAAAAGAAATTAGCAAACAGATAGAAGACCAAGACTTGGGAGTACTTGCTTGGAGTAAGGAGGCCTTTCCCATGGCTAGCTACAGGGACCAGAAGCAGGCCCGGTAGCTAACATGCTAAACACTTGTTGCAAGCCTCACCCGAGACAAATGATGCATTTAATTCTCACTGCCTGAACGATGCATCTGCCTCCAGTGACTCATCTCTCCTTGTACACATGTGCCCAGCCTAGCTAGCTCCTGAAGCCTCTCAGAGACAAGGATTCAGCTTTCTCAGTACCCTTTCTGAACAACAGTTGGGCTGTGCTGCCTAAGGAGAGAGTGAATGGAAGCCCACAGTGTGTGTATTCATAGTTAATTGAGTGTCATGAATATGGATGCCATCACCAGTTTAATAACGTAGAGAGATCTTAACCTGCCCTCTGTGAAAGGGTCATAGCCAAGGACTTCCCCTTTCTCATCTTTGTTCGTATTAGAAACCCTTAAAGGGTTGTTAGGAACCTTGCTGTGGGTGTGGCCGCTGGCCTCATTCTCCTGAGCTGAGGAAACATTTATAATGCCCTCTTGCACTAGGCCAGAGTGGCCCTGCCTTCCATCAGCCATTATCAGTCACTTTAATTACCAGACAGGTATGTTCCCCAGCATCCAAATTGTAATCAGATTGAAATGTAGCTGTAATGATATCTGATCTGGGAATATATTCTGAAGCTTTCCTTTTCCACGATGGTTTTCATTTCCTGTAATTTAGTGCTGGAAGCATTTATGGAATATCACATGGTTTTAGTTTACACAGGAAACCAGCTGCGGTTGTGAGAAGATACTGACTTTGTATTTTTTTAAGGGAGGGAGCAAGAAGAGCTTGCAATGCTGGGGTGCTTTTTTTAAGTTATTTTTGTTGTCCAGAACCTGTGTTCTGCAGAGGGATCTGCGATTATGTAGAAACCGGCAGTTTATTTGGGACGCATGTGTGCAGAGAGCCCTGTATGGGGAGAGGCCCTTGGAGGAAGCCAAGGGTGGGAAGGAAAAGGGAGATTGCACATCTGGAGTAAAAGATTCCCATTTGGAGATTGGAGATATGTCCCAAAGACCACGATCACGAGAGGGCTGAGAGAGACCAAACTGGATTAAAAACAGAAAGGGATGTTTTTCTGACTTTCTTTTTGGCCAGAAACAGCTATCAGGGCTCTCACATTATCACAGTTCAAGGAGGAAACCAGGATCTGTTGGCAGAAGCTGCCCTGCAATCAACCTTAAAATAACACTATCATCTCCTCCCTTCCTCAGTCCTCCGCCCACTCAAAATTTAGTATCCATCCCCCCTCCCAGAAATTCTCAGTCATCCCCTCCTATACACGCATACAAACACCGAGAAATGGTTAGGGATTTTTGAGTGGTTTAATTTATACCTTTGGGGCTAAAGAGAAGAATAGATTCCATGCCCTGCTCCTTGATCCCAACCACCTAAATATAGGCCCTTCTAGCTTACAAACATGTGACTTCTAAACATCCCTTACATGTGAATTTGGGGATATTAGTTCCCCACTCCTCATCCCCATCCTATGCCTTGGAAAAAGGAACAACCAAGCTGTCTTTGCTTAAAGATGCCATCTTGCGGTCATCCACGGGAGCCAGCCAAGCCAACATTCCTTTCTTAAACCTGCTCTACTTTCCTTCTCCCATGAGAGACAGTGAAAATTCCTATGTCCTTTTTTGTCATCAGGAATGACTGCTAATTCCAGACTTTCTTGAATTATAGATTTAGAACTTGAAGGGGACTCAGAGGCTATTGAGTTCAATCTCTTTGTTTTACAAATGGGGAAACTGAGCTTGATAGAGATTGAAGGACTTGCCCAAAATGACCCAGTTAGGACATATCTGAGTCAGGACTTAAACTCAGGTCTTCTAAATTCCAACCCTGTGCTACCTCCTCAGCACTACCCAACTGATTCTGCCACACAGCCACCTTAATGGCCTTCCCTTCTTTTTTTCCAGTTCTTATTCCAGGGAAGATTTTTCTCCTTTTATTCCTTTCCTCAGAGAGTCTCAGATGACCCTAATCATGACTGATAAATAAGCTCCATGAGATTTTAGAATTGGAAAAATCTTTTGGGGCCATTTGGCCCAAGCCCCTCAGGAACCTCAGACCCCTTTAAATTCATAAAAAACACAGGATTACAAAGGAAACTAATTATGTTGAAATGTAGTCAGGAAACAGGTCCAGCGGGGTTCGATGAATCACTCAAGGTCATCTAGGGAGTCCAGTGCCAAAGCTACTATTGGCGCCCAGGCCTTTAACTCCAGCTCCAGGGCCCTTTCAACCATTTCACACTGTCTCTATTTTAGAGTTGTGCCAATGATATATAACTTTATCAAGGACATCATTTTATCAGGGAACAGTAAAGCTGTAAGTTTTTAAAGTGACGTTAGAACAAAAACACAGTGTTATTGTAGAATGTTAAAAGGGATCCTTGAGATCATCTATTCTATTCACACCTTTTCATTTTAGGGAGAGGGAAACTGAGGCCAAGAGAAGCAAGATGATTTGTCTACAGTCACAGAATTAGAGGCAGATCCCAGATCTCCCAGGGCACAGGAATAATTGAATAATTTGTTGAATGATCAATTAGATGCCCAGTGCAGCACACATTCTATTATACCACTGTTGTCTGTAGTCAGGGATGACCTTGCTTGTGCTTTCAAAGAGCTTCATGGCTTTCAAAAGCTGCTTGTTCAATTCTCAGTGTGAACATTTAAACATTAGAAATCAGCAAGAGCTACAAACTAGGGCTTGGTTGTCGTTTTGTTGATTGTCTAGACTTAAAGAAAATGATGGAGAAAATTCAAACAATTCAGATTAAACTTAAAAGTATGTCCTGTATACAATTTTTTCTCCAGAGAACTGATGGTTAAATATTTACCAGCACACTTCTGCTCATAAACTACCTACTTCATTTGGTTTCAAAGGTGGCAGTAAGGTTGCCCTAACAATGACAATAACAAAAAACAAAGTAAAATCACGCTCCCCATCAATAATGCATTTGTACCTCTGCATGTATATAACTAGCAGGCTACAGTTGTGTGGATATACATGCATATAGGTCTCTAAAGCATAAGTATATGTGTGTGTGTGTGTGTGTGTGTGTGTGTTCCACTGGATTCATGACGCCTAAAATTCTTTAATTAGAGTTTCTTCACCTGGGGGAACATGCCCTTTTAAATATAATTTTGATAACTATATTTCAACATAATTGATTTCCTTTGTAATCCTATTTTTTATGAATTTAAAAACATTATTTTGAGAAGGACTCTGCACATTTCACCAGACTGTCCAAATGACACACACAAAGAAGTTAAGAAGCCAGGAATTAGAGATTCATTTTTTACCTTAAAGCTTAATTTTCAGTTAAATGCAAATATCCCTGGACAGATTCACGATTTAAGCCTCATCCATCATTCATTTAATGAGTTTATTGGATTGGTTCCTGAGATAAGGTTTTGAGGTGGGGGTTAGGGGACTTCAAAGGACGTGAAGACATTGGGTACCTAGAAAGGGGAAAGGGTGGAAGGGCATAGAAGGTGACTTCCAAGAAAAACTGTAGTTCCACATGCCAGGGCCTGTAAGAAAACATGTACTTCTCACCAAGTCCCTGCTAAGTGGGGGCACTGCTTCCATCAGCAAGCCTTAGACTGGATGTGCTTGTGGCCCCCTAATGATTTTGAGCTCTTACTACCGTCTCCCTCGTTTGGACTGGGTGCCTCAAATCCAGCTCACCTGTGGGTGAAGAAAGCTGACTTTCAAGTGGTTTTCTCTCCCTGCTCCCTCAAAACATTTCCTACCTAATGTTTAAAATATTTCAAAACAATGACTCCTACCCTTTGTGGGTATTCTCTTCAATGGTGCGAATTGCAACCCTGACCATCCCTGTTGAGGACTTTTGAGTTCTGTACAGCATAATATGGTTAACAAACCCAGGAAAATCGCACCATTACATGGCCTTTTCAGGCAATCCCCACCCTTCTATGTGTCCTTCCTGGCTGACCACCTTGCTTCTTTTAGATCATTCCTCAGAGTCAGCCCATTCCATGTTACTTCAGTCTTGAGGGAATGAATTGGATTGCCAGAGATTTCAATATTTCAGCCATCTGAGAATCTGCTCCTCTAGTCCTTGGTTCTGGAAACCTCAATTTCCCTGATTCCTTCTTTCTCCCTCCTCATTCCATTATAGCTCCTCTTTCTCCCTCATCAGGAATGTGTGAAGTCCTACTGTTACCTTGGGGCCCTGAATGAGTGAGACATTTGCCTGTTCTCCACTACAAGAAGAATTCTCCCCTTTGGATTTAAGGCTGTGTATGTAGCTACATACATTCCTTCTCTCTCTTTTCCAAAAGGTCTTTGGCCTCTGGCCTCTGTAGGTGCTCTTTCTCTGTTTCTCTCTGTCTCTCTCTATTTCTATACCTGTCTTTGACTCTCTAGTTTTCTCTGTCTCTTTCTGTGTATGTCTCTCTCTCTTGCTCTCAGTCTCTGTCTGTTTCTCTCTGTGTGTCCATTTCTATTTCTATGTCTGTCTTTGTCTCTCTTGTTCTCTCTCTCTTTGTGTATCTCTCTCTATTTCTGTCTATCTGTCTCTTATCTGAACCCATTCACTTAGTTTGGGTTGGCCTGAAACCAATTCCTGTAGCTTCTGCCTGCCTTTGTTTAAAGATGTATGGGCAATCCTCAAATTCTAGCCTGGCCTTGGATTCCATTCTCTTCAGAGAAAAAGCCACTGAAAAGACCTAAGGTCTTATACCACCACCACACACCACCACCACATTCCTTCCAGCATGGAACTCTAAGATGATTTCTTTTTTACTCTTTCAAACTTGAGTCCCCTCAGGTTCCTCCCACCAGGGTTGCCTTTTCTACCCTCTATCCTTATTAGTCAGATATGGCTGACAGGCAAGGAGTAAAGTTAAACTAGGCTCCCCCCTTTTCTTCCCTACACTCACTTCTAAGTGTCATGGCTTTGATACTACTAGACTTTACATTAATTATAGATGATATTTGGGAAATCGCAAATTGATGTATCTCCCAAACTTCCCCTTGCTAATAGGGAAGGCTGGTGTTTATCACCACATAAACTCAGTATATAGCATATTGGGGACCAAACTTCCTTGTAACCAGAGAGGTTTTGAGGGGTGAAGGGTTGGGCCTTTCCATGAGGTCATGGCCTGAGAGTGGGAGCTCTTTGCAAATTCCAACTTGGGGCTCCTTACTTAAATTTAGACTACTGCTCCAGGGTCCTTCAGCTCACACCAGTCTGGATTTTCCAAGAATCCACAACAGCTGAGACATGTTTCATTGGGACTCTCTGCAAACCTTACCATGATTGTCCTTATCCTTGTTCCTCACCCCCCTCCCTGCTCCCACCCCAAGTGGGAAATGAATCTGCATGAAATTTCCCAGTCACTTTTTATGAGTTATCTAGAGGAAATTGGAAGACAAGTGGCTGAAGAAAAGCTTTTTCCCCCTCAGACTTTAATTCCTTAAATCTTCAATGTGTAACATGAGCCACTCCCTGACATCAGACCCAAGAAGCAATCCCCAACAATAGGCCTGACTGAGTGTGCAGTTGTGCTGAGAACACCCCAAGCTGGCTTTGCCATTGGCTGTGGCTGCAGGGTCAGGGCCCGGTACTGGGGCAGGGAGCGTTGCTCTAACTTCATCAGACAACTGTGGCCTTAGTCACCAATCTGGGACCGGTCATTAGATATGTCACAGAGTGTCAGCTGGGCCTTCCAGCTCTATGAAAGGAGCCCTGTTCCTTCCCACGGAGGCCTTGGGAATGTCCTCTTAGGATTCTACATTGACTTCATGTTGCTTATTACCTAATTGATGAACCATTTGAACTTGCTTGCTGCTATTTTGAGATTCCTTAGCACTGGCCTGTAAGTGAGAATTATTTTGCATTGAGGATACAGAAGAGAAGAGAATACATTTCATGGTTGTAATGAATACACTTGTTTAGTATGCTTGAAGATCTATTCCTTCTCTGTTTCTTTCTCCTCCCGCCTTCCTCTGCCTCCATCCTTCCTCCATTCATGACAGGCAACATTAGCATAATCAGCAGAAGGCGGGCCTTGGCATCAGGAAGCTGGTTTCGGATCCTTATTAGCTATGCCAAGCACTATACTGCCCTCAGACTCAGTTTCCTCAAATATGAAATGGAGAGAAAAACAGCTCATCTACTTCACAGGGTTGTTTTAAAGATGAACTCAATCAAAAAAGAATCTATGAATCCCTGACTACGGGCAAGGCCCAGTACTAGGTAGGAGGAATACAAAGATGATGAAACAATTCCTAATCAAAAGTTGCTTATGTTCTAAGGGATGAGATGACAGGGAGTATTGTGGTCTGAATCTCAGAACTGGTGTTAGGAGGATGTCTGAGTTCTGATTCTTCCTTGGACACTTACCAACTGTGTGGTCCCAAGCAAGTCACTGACCCTCTGGGGCCACAATTTCCTCATGAATAAAACGAGGAGGTTGAATTTCTTGCTGAAGACCCTTCTAGCTCCAGATCTGATCACGTGTGTGTGTATATGTTCACTTATCCCTTCCACATCTTGACTTTTCCCATCGCAGTTTCAACATATTGTGGGTCAGAATAAGAAATCAAATGGGAATTTGGGGGGAGTTGTAAAGGCTAGCAGCTGACATGGAAAAAGTTTAGAAACTCCAAAATGAAAAAAATATACATATAGAATCATGTAATATCACTATATTTTATCTTTTAATGCCATAACAATTCAGACTTCTTCTTTGGTATGAAGAGAGAACCCAAAATTTTTACATGGATTTTCTAGATTTCAGGGGTGCCACACCCTTAACACCCATGATATGGAAGGGATAATTGTGTGTATGTGTATATATATATACATGTATATATATATATATACACATACATACATAGACATACATATATACA